>NC_056624.2:52413815-52713815 GCF_002870075.4 Lactuca sativa
AGTGTTGGATGAAAGGACTTAAGAGATTAAGCACTTAATGGAAAAGTGCCATTTGGCCGAGTACGCCAGGCGTACCTTCGAGTATGTTGCGTGTACTTGTATGGGGTCCCGATTCTAGTTGGTAAGTACACCATGCGTACGAGCTGAGTATGTTGGGCGTACTCAACCTGAAGTTTGATTTGTTGACTTTGACTTCTGTTGACCGTTGACTTTTGACCAAGTTTGACGTTGGGACAAACTTGACTGTTTTGGCCTATTAACTAAGATTTTATCTGGTTCTGGTATTCATAATTCGGAAAGCCGGCAGGGCGGCAGCTAAGGATTTCTTTCGGGAGCTTCTGCATTCAAGGTGAGTCTCCTCACCATACCTATGGATCAAAGGCATCAAGGTCGGCCCATTATTTTCTATGTAGTATGCTAATTGATTATGTGGTATGTGGTATGCTAGTTGTATTTGTGATACTTGCATGAAAGACCTCGGGGGTTCCCGAGGCACTTGGCGGTAAGAACTTGGAGCGTTTCGATGGCATCCTTAGGAAAGACCTCGGGGGTTCCCGATGCACTTAGGTGTAAGACCTTAGAGGGTTTCCATGGCATCCTTAGTAAGGACCTCGAGGGGTTCCTGAGGCACTTAGGTGTAAGACCTTGGAGGGTTTCCATGACATCCTTAGTAAAGACCTCGGGGGGGTTCCCGAGGCACTTGGGTGTAAGACCTTGAAGGGTTTCCATGGCATCCTTAGTTAATACCATGTGGGGGTTCCCATGACATTGAGCTAAGACCATGTAGGGGTTCCCATGGCACTCGCAGTAAGACCTTCGAGGGTTTCCAGGGCATCCTTATATGTTTATATCCATGGCTTATGTGATTGATATGGTTTATGTGATTATGTGGATTATGTGGGGTATGCTTTGGGGAACTCACTAAGCTTCGTGCTTACAGTTTTGTTTATGGTTTCAGGTATCATTGGTTTGGTTGGAAGCTCCCGGCTTGATTGCAGCGCACACACCTGTGTTGTCCGCAATATGTGATTTTTGGGATGAACTCTGATAAATGTTTTTAATTAGCAATGATTTGGAATGTTGAATTAAACGATATCTATGTTTTGACTATAATAAAAAAATGAAAATTTTACCCTTGATTTTTGGGTCGTTACAAAAGAACAACATTTTTCAAGCCTTTAGCTTCTTAATATACCCACACACATGATTAGAAGATCATACTTTCATAAAATGCAAAAGCATGACTTGTAAGCAATATGTGTTGTGTAAGAGTAAGTAAAAACAAGCAACCAAGCCCATGCTTCCTTATACATGGGAGGTTCTAGAGAGAGGAGAGATGATAAAGTGTTAAACACTTCATTCCATTAATTAAGCGTACACATATTTATCTAGTGAACTTCTATAAGTCCAAAATAATATACACAACATGTTAAATCATTTAATATGATTAAATAGCTAATTATACTCTCTATTATTATTATTTTCATAAAACACTAATTCCTTAATTAAAATACAATAGTTGATAGTATTTATTAATACTCATATTATTTAATAAACAGTCAAAAAGTGTCTATTTGCTTAAGGTGTGACCCTATAGGATCCTATGTCATTAACAAATATCACTGAAGAATGACACTTGAGCATATATATGTTTGAAGTATAGGTACGGTTGTTGCAAAGGTGTGTAGGGTTGTGAAAACATGGTGTTGTGTGCCAGTATGGGTGTTTGTGGGATAATACTTGTGTTTGGCATCAGTATTGACTGAGGAATAGCAATGAAATTTGGAATTGGTGTGTTAGTTGGTTGTGATAATGCTCTTATAAGTGGTAACATAAGGCGGTTTTTGTTGAGTAGACACTAGTTGGGGAGGTGCTATCATTTTCAGTGTCGGAAATGGTGAAATTATGTTATTTCCTGGTGTAGCGTACTGGTAGGGTTAGGTGGGCTCTACTAGTTTGTAGAGTGGGGAAGCTTGGAAGAGGTGCGGTAGAGACGGTAGGGATGGGTGTCGATGTTGGCTGATCGGATTGACAAATCCTACCTGAATGACTGTTGAAGGAGCAGACGTTAGTGTCATTAGAGTGGCCTCTGGTGGTGTTATTGGGTAAGGATGGGCTCTAGCGACGACATGAGCAGATTGTGATCTGCGCTGCTTGACTAGGTTCGTCAGTATGATCGTTCGTCATCTTTGATAAAATGGTTCTGTGTGGTTTCGAATTCAATTCTCACACATTGGACGATACCAAATGATGTGATATCATACTTCGAGAGATACTTGATAAATTGTTGCTATAACGGTAACCTAGTATTATACAAAGAAAAGGAAAACGTTAGCCGTTGTCCGTGAGGCGCTCCCGGGAAATGCTCTGATAGTTACTGGCTTGGGAGAGAAGTGTTTTAATGAGAGAACTCGTCCATTACCTATTCATGGAGGTTTCCTTTTGATCGTTACCCATCGTGGTTGATTCATACAAAGGACAATGGCTTCAGATTTGACAAGGTTTAGAGACTTAGATTGGATGATCGTGTTCTTCTCTTAGTCAGAGATTGTGATTGGTTCAGGCAGTAATGCTTTGAGCATTACCTTTTTCTCTTAGAAGCATTGAGTTTTGTCGTAAGGCGATGGTGTCCGTCGAAGGACAAACCCATGTCAGGTTTGCTAGCACGGAGCAAATACATGTGGGTGTGGAGCTTGACCGCTTGCCAGCTGGTGCTAGGAGAGGTTTGGCGACCTAGCAGTTGCCAAGGTGCCTTGCTATATGTTTCCTGTCATTCCCTGATGCGTTCCAAGCCCCAAATCCAAATTAGGTGACATATATATATATATATATATATATATATATATATATATATATATATATATATATATATATAGAGAGAGAGAGAGAGAGAGAGAGAGAGAGAGGAAGGATCATTTGAGAACTCAAAGTTTCCCGAGAACCCGAGAACTAAAGGTGGAACGTTGGATCAAAAAAAGTAAGGGTCTAGATGAAAGGTGGCGTTTTGTAAATAAGTAGACAAAAAATAAGGAGGGGTGTTATAGGCATAAAAGTATAATTAAATGATTTCTTAAATCTAATATCTGATCAAATACATTTTCATCTCTCTCTCTTTCCTCCCCGTTTTTCTCTCTCTCTCAAAGCTACGATCCATCCTCCAACGACTCACCTTCGTTGAATTGCCTCAAATCCTTCTTCCAATTCCATGCTTTCGATTCTGAAATTGCTTCGACTCATACGGATATGAAATCCCCCAATGATAGAAGTTTCATTGTTGCTGAACTCATTGATCTCACGTTCTTCATAGAAAAAAGTCCATTGAAGATGCTTTGATTTTGAATCATTTATCCTCCATCAATTAGTTCCCCGGAGTACACCTTAATCGCCGACTTCATCTCGGCCTCCACTGTGGATTGGATACCTGAACGAAGAAAATGATCCATTGTCGATCAAAATTTAGGTATCATCTGTTTCTATAGTTGACTCCTGACCTTTGTTTGACTTTTATAAATTGTTTTTGCCTAATCATTAAGTTGAACCTATTTAGTCAATATGTTTAAAGAAGAGTTAAATCCTTGTGTTGATTGTAGGTATAAAAATAGACACCCGTGTTATTGAAAAATATAGATAGTTGTTTGCACTCAATATGTTCGATGAAATGCCTCAATGAGAAATATCACATGTGCCTCAATTAATCTAGTATCCTCAACATCGATCTAGTCTTCAGGTTCGATTTTCTTCTTTTATTGCATTTGTTCTTTTTTAGGTATTGATTTCAATATAAATATTGAATCTATTTGGAAGATCTATATGAATCCTCCACTGACGATACACTCGTTGACTCCATCGTTATTGAATTTGAGTTCAATGAAATCTAAATGATGATCGAATGAAACTCCATCATCGCTCTTAATCTATCGATCCAAATTTGCAGTCGATTATTGAAACAAATTATTAGTGAAGTTAGTGATTTTATATAAGATGATTGAAGTTAGTGATTTTATATAAGATGATAATTTTAAAAATAGAACTTCCAATGATGTATACAAAGAAGTATTTACAAATGTATGTTTTAAGATTTTTCTTACTTATCAAATTAATTGAACTTTACTTTCAATTTGAAATCCATTGCTTTTTATTCTATCCACATTTAATATTATTTTTTTTTGTCTATATAATAAATTTTTTAAACACACCAACCGTGGTTTCCACGGGTTATAACCTCTTATATATATATATATATATATATATATATATATATATATATATATATATATATATATATATATATATATATATATATATATATATATATATATATATATATATATATATAAAAGGTTATAACCCGTGGAAAACACGGGTAATATGTTTAAAATTACTATATGGACAAAACAAATAATAAATGTCAAAAAATAAAATCTTATTTTGGATTGTAACTAAACTTGAAAGTACATAATCATATGTAAAAATATGTATTTATGTCTTTATGGTTCTGTTGTATTTAATGTTTTTGTAATCGGTTATTAGCCCTCCCATATAATTTCATGAGCAATTAGGTATATCATGTAAATTTTTATATTTTAAAAACATATATCAACAAATCATCATTAAGACACATTTAGTATCTATTAGTATCTATCTGTTATTAATTAGTTATAAGTAATTAGTTGTATTTTTTTGCCGCACAACATGTTATTCGTGAATCATGTAAATTTTTTATATTAATATTTATATTTTGTACATGGGAAAATTTGTTTTTATACTCCATGTGAGTATTTACATGGTTTAATAAAAAAGTACCTATATTTAACGTTTTTAGTTCCAATGCACAAAAAATATATCCAACCTTAAAATTTTAAATTTATTAAAATCAATTATAGTCAACTAAACAACATGTTAACTAATTTCTATTTTTGAAATAAGTGATTTTTTATTTAATTGCAAAATTTATATAGCTATTTCTCCGTTTTTTATAGCTAAAGCCTAATTTTTAAAGATTTAACTTGTAAATAAAAAGGCATAATCCATAATACATTTCAAATTACATTTTTACCTTTTAAAGACTATAACCCTAAAAATGTATGTGTATCCCAGTTTCACTCTTCCAGCCTGACATTCACGCATCCGGTTATCACTTATCTTTGGGTTGTCGTATACACCAAATGGCCAAATCCATATTCGATTTCTACATTTTGAGTGTTGGCGATCTCATCGGCGTTGATGTTATAGCATCCTCACAAGCTGTGTAAATAGAGATTAGGGAAGAAGGATACATGGGAGGAGATCAAACTCCCTAGAAAATGTTATGAAGAAAAAATGGTGGACAGTGGCGACCTTGCAAGTGATTTTTCTATGAATTGTGGCTACTGATGGGTTATGATTCAACTGATGAAGTTGGGCTACGATGAACAGCAGGTAAAATCGGTAGCTTTCTTTTTTGTAGAAGATGCACAGGGTAAAGTGATGGAATTGGTTACACAAGTAGTATTTATTGTTTCAATTTTGATTTTGATGCAAAATTAAATCTTGATTTTGTACAGGAAATCTTGATTCCTGCGAAAAATTTAAAATTTATACGGGCATTTTATAGAAAATTAAATGCTAACTCTTTTCTTATACTTATTTATTTGAAAGAAAACTTCAATTTACTATTATACCAAATGTATTCTTATTAGAAAGAGGCCTTTAAGTTGGATTTGTAACATTTAGTAAAAATAGATAAAAATTGTAGGAAAAGAAGTCAAAATTCTGAAATTGTTAATTATATATTAAAAAAATATCGTTGTAAAATTCTGCAATAGTAATGGATTTAAACAATGATAAATCATAACCTAAACATGAAAATCAGAAAAATAGGAACTAAGTAAGATGCTGAATTTGACAGAAAACAAAAGTTAAATGCTATAAAAGCCATAAAACAGAAAGTGCAAAGTGTGATTCAAAATTTATATAGCCATTTTATAGAAATTTGACAGAAAATGAAATGCTAACTGTTTTCTTATAATTACTTGTTTGAAAGAAAAATTCAATTTACTACTATAGCCAAAGTAAAATTAATTTACGTGATTTTCCATGTATAAGAAGTTCTAGCAGACAAATGTTTAAAAAAAGTATCATAAATGGTATTCTGTCAAAGAAACATGCTATAACAGGTAAATAACTGAAAAGTAAAATGCTATATTATGGTAGACAAAGGGTATTAATGGAATTGTAAAAAGTAAAGATCGACAAAAAGGTAAACAAAGTTCAGAAATGGTCCCCGGTAAAATAAATTTACATAATGGTCCCTGTATAAACAATTTAACAGAAAAATGTTTAAAAAAGTATCACAAATGGCATTCCTTGGATGTTAGCAATAGGTAAACAAATGAAATCAATAATCCATGTGTAAATAAAAAGTCACATTTGGTTACTCTTAAAGTAAATTTATAGAATGATCTAACTTGTAATACATGGTTTGGTGTTAGAAATTGTAAAAAATAAAATGAATTCCACATCAATCCCAATATATAATTGATCCTACTTGTATAAATGTTAAACAATATATAATAACCATGTTAGTAGTTTTCATATATTTTCATGTTTGACAAAAATTGGAAGTATGATACTATATTTGATAGAAATTGAAAGTTCAATTCTATTAATTCCCATCCAATAAGCGTATACAAATGAACACTATGATTGCAAGAAAATCAAGGAAAAAAATCAATGGATTTCGTCAACTATAAAAAGGGTTCAATGAGAATTTCCGTTGCATGCATATTTGTTTTATTTAAGATGATCAAAGAAGGTTGCTACATTGACATATTTATAAACTTGGAAAATCTGTGAAAACAGCAACCTAGTTCGAGATTATAATAATGTCAAACACAAAAGTTTAAAGAAATGGTTCAATCATTCAAATAAAATAGTTGTAACAAAAACATATGATGATTAGTGTTGATTGAGAAGAACTAACCTGAATTTTCTTTAATATCTATTGCAGAATTGCAGAATTCGCTGTGATGATCATGAGAAAGAAAAGTAGTGTAGTATGATCTTCAAGGTAGGGTTTGGCGTGTATTAGAAGTGTAATTTTAAAATAGGATCCGGTAAATAAGGTAAATATGTAAATGTATCCCTAAATTGTAGGGATACATTAAAATCCAAGAAAATTTTCAGCATTTTTAGAAGATACTTTCTAGTTTTTTCGATTAGGATAGTATTTTGTGTTTTAAAAAAAAAAATTTAAATCAAAGATGTTTTATCGACCACAAGAGAAAACAAACGAAAATTTAAGAATTCACAAAAAAATTGACACGTGTCAAATAGCATAGTTATAAGGGGGACATGTGGCATTTAAAAGTTTTGTTTATTAGAGGAGGTAGAGGTAGATACTCTTTGTTCGTCAATTAATCTAATTTTATTATGCGGTTTGAAAATAAACACATTTAAACATGAAACAATTACCATATACAATATCAGTCGATTTAACGGCAATAAAAATATCACTTAACCCAAATAAACTAAACTCCAAATATAAATTTACTCCATAAAACTTGAAATCAAAACAATAACAAAAAATGCTTCACATAGTAGCATCCTCATATTAAATTAGAAGACAACACCCTGTTTCAGCATGTGTGGATGTGTACCCGAACAAAAGAAAGATGCTAGCCCAACTCAACAGCCCAATGAAGGAATTCAGCAGTCCACAATTAAATGTAGCTGCCTCACAAAAAGAGCCCAACACCCCTCTACCCTTTGCACTCGACACTCACCAAAAGAAAAAAAAATATTGCAGTATCTCCCCTTTCTTCCACTCATCGAACGAAGTGATCTCATGCGATTCAGAGCTGCCTTCTTCTTCGTCTCTCAAAATCGATTGCAGCCATCCCTTTTTCTCTAGAACAGAGCACCCCTCTGTAGTTTATGCGTTGTTTACCTCGGTGAACAGGGGAAACAAGATGGTGATGATTTACGGTTGTGGGTTGTCCGATTTTTTTACCCGGTGGATGCTCTCTTTAGGGTTGCCGTGATAGTGGTATGATGAAGATCGTTGGTGGCGTTTTTATTCAGGTAAAATGGAAGGGATGATGATGGGGGTTTGTTGAGAGTGTAAGGTGGTGTTTGGTTATGGTGGAGATAAGGTGGATGAAGGCTGATTAGGGAGGTGGTGAGGGGTAATGGAGGGATAAGGCGGTGTTTGGTTGTTGTTGTTGCAGGTTTAATGGTGTAGGTTATTTTTAACCTCCATAATATATATATATATATATATATATATATATATATATATATATATATATATATATATATATATATATATATATATATATATATATATATATATATATATATATATATATATATATATATATATATATATAATGGATGGTGGGTTGGTTTAGAATTTATGGTCGTAAATGAATCGAACGAATAAGATTAAAGATCTGTTGATTTAGGTTCCTTTAAGTTAACTTAATAAAAGAATAAACATTAACGGATAAACGAATAAGTTTTTTTTTTGTATATATTTTTTCCTTTAACAAATGTCTTATTTATGTTCGTTCGTTTATGTTCGTAAATTTGCTAAATGAAACATAAACAAACAAAAATAAACAAACACAATTAAACTTATATGAATAGAAACAAACATATAATATAGTAATGCAATTATAAAAACAATTAAACATATATGAACATAAACAAACTTAAATGAACGGACATAATCGAATGTTTAAGGACATAAATGAACGAACATGATCATTGTTCATGTTCGTTCGCTTAACTAAATTAACAAGAATTTGTGTTCATGTTCGTTTATTTATTAAATAAACGAATTTCTCACCGAACGATTTACGAATGGTTCGTCGAACGTTGGGTACAACCCTAGTTTAAATTATCAATGAAAATAATCTCAATATGTTTGGGAAGCAGTGTTTATGATTGCTTCTTGCTTTGACTTATTAACTTATTGGTCTTTTGAAAAAGCCAATAAATTAAAAATGTGTCTGGCCTTTGAAAACTGTTTTTGAAATGGTTTTTTTTTTTTTTTTTTTTTTTTTTTTTTTTTTTTTTAAGGATTAAGGTTTTAAGAAGTCATAAAAGCCTCAATTTTTTGAATAAATTATAAGTTAATAAGTCATTTTTGGTTATTCTACATATAAAAACTAACCAAACATTTTTTTAACTTATTAACTTATTGATCCAAACATATTTTTATAAACTATATTTTAAAAGATCATAATTTAAGAAGTACTCTTGCCAAAAAAAAAAAAATTTAAAAACACCTCTTTTTGCAGCAAAGTCGCGACGAATTATGATATATTTACAAAATAAAAATAAAAATACGAATGGCACCTAATAAAAACAAATCATAACCCAATCTTGACATAGATATGTTTTCTTTTTCTTTTTTATTTAACTCTAACAATTATTTAATAAATAATACATTTTTCTAAAAATTATAAAAATATATGGTTTTTAATTTTCTATATACAATGAATAATATATATATATATATATATATATATATATATATATATATATATATATATATATATATATATATATATATATATATATATATATATATATATATATATATATATATATATATATATATATATATATATATATATATAGGAATGAGTTCTATGGAAAACAAATAACTAGGGCAACATCTACTGGAATCAATAATCAAATGACACGTGTCCATTTCTTTCTTCACAAGTAATGTATTGTGGAAGTTATTGTGGAAGTGATGTGTTGTCATGTTTTTATTGGTTCAAATATGTGTTGTCCTAATCATTCATTTTCCATATAACTCTTCCCTATATATATATATATATATATATATATATATATATATATATATATATGTATATATATATATATATATATATATATATATATATATATATATGTATATATATATATATATATATATATATATATATATATATATATATATATATATAAGTAGACTATATTGTCTTTATTTTCTATTTTTTCGTATTTTTATAATTTTATAACTCATTTATATTTTTATTATAATAAAATTATTAAGTGTTTACACTTGTTCCCTTCCTTTCCATCCAATCTGTTTTCTCCAACCTAAGTCGTCCGTCATCCGCTCCCCACCTCTTTTGTTTTTACCATCGAGATCAAAGAAATTAACCTCTCCGGTGACCATGTGATCCCCTATTTTCTACTCATTTTCCCCTCCAACTTAGGTTAGTCACCATCCATTCGCCACCTCCTTCATTTTCTCGGGCGAGATCAAAGAAATTAATCCCTTATGTCTTTACTGTCTTTGTAACCACTTGAACTGATATATACCCTGCCATTGGACATCCACGGAGGTTGCGGACAATGGAGGATGTCAGTGTACATTGATGGCAAGTTTCTTCCAACCATCGTTGGAGATCGAGAAACTCCAACATCACGGTTGGAAACACACATATATGATTCATGGCCGAAAAACACACATATCTCTATTATTCATTCATGCATGCCTAGGAGAGTTTAGAGAGATAAAGAGAAACAAATGTTCTTCATCAATTTAGAGCATCAACGAGAGAAGATGAAGCATAGTTGATTGAGGTTACAGAGATGCTAGAGATGGGATGGAAAGATGAGAGGCGAGACAGTGGTTTCCGATAGAAGTGAAACGAAGATGAGTGGTGGTCTAGTGGTTGTGGATGGTCGGTGGTAACCGATGATGGTGTGTTGCTTTTACTATTTAGGGTTCTTAAAATAATGTGAGGAAGAGAGATAGAGAGACAATGTTTCATTCTGGATGTGGGGTGTTAGTTGAGGGTGGTTCTACTTACTTTCATTAGAATTATAATAACTATAAGAGTAAATTACACGAATCGTCCCTCGTTCAGGTGTCAAAAGCATGTTTAGTCCATATTTTCAAAAATTAACTTGGACCGTCTCTATAATGTTATTTTTTTTTTCACTCGGATAGTTCCTGGCGGACATAAAAGGACTATTTTACCCTTTTTATTTATTTTTTATTTTACTTATCATTTTTTGAATTTATTAAAAAAATAAAGAAATGGTCCACCACCTATACCTTACTCCACTCAAACCCACCCATTCATTTAAAGTTTTAGGAACCAGACCTACACTCGCCGGCTAGCCACCGACCATGATCTCCAACCACCTATCGTCGACCCTAAAATAGACTCCACTTATACCCTTACCCATTAAAAATATGTAAATCCAGAAAATCCAGCAATCCCAACAAATACATACACCTCTCACACTTTATTTTTCCGTACTTCACCAAATACGTTTTACCGGGACCACCACCACCAACCAACAAATATTTGAAAAGATAAAGAATTCCAGCCACGAGCTACCTCCGACCACCAGCCACCTAAAGATAATAGTCGAATGGAGAAGATCTACCGCATAGGTGGTATATAGACAATGACAGTCGAACAGGGAAGACAGTGGTGCCATCAAAGATGGATCCCCTGTTCTCCAAATCGGAGCTCTTTGAAAAGTTGTAAATTCATTTCAAGATACAGCAAACACTGGAGAAGATGAAGGGTTTACAGTTCTGAGAAGAAGATGTATGGATCAAAGATGATGTTTGTTTGGTGGTGAAACCGAAGACAGTGGTGTAAACATGAGATGATTATTTGTTGTGGGGGTGTAGATCTACATCAATGGTGGTGCACATATGGGAATCTTGGAGTGAGAGAGATATTACGATGATGATAGAAAGAATACGGTGTGCAAGTGGCGACGAAGGCGACAATAACCCTCTATATCTCATTGTATAGCTTCGGTGGTAGGAAAAAAAGAAAAAGGAGGAGAAACACCGGTGATCTAGGGTATTGGATCTGGTGTTGGATCCTGAAGGGTAGAAAGATGATTGTAACACCCGTATCATTGCGTATGATTTCTAATATTTAATTTTTCCATTGATGCAATTTGGGTGCCCTACATTGGGTGTAGGATAGCCTCCTACGTTGCATGTAGGTAAAGGATTACAAGCGAGGGTTTAATACTCTACGTTGGGCGTAGGATCGCATCATCTAAACCCTAATTGAGGGGTTATGAGACCTATTTAAAGGCTCCAAATACTTGAGGGCTTCCCCATGCTTAGCCTCCACCATCGTATTCAGTCACCTTGAAATTGTAGCCATCTTGTGAGAGTTTTGAAGACTTCGTGTGGTTTCTGTGTGCATTCTTGAAAAAGGAGGCCATTGGATAAGCATTTTTGAGCTCCAAGCTTTTGTAGATCTGTACTTTTCACTTCATCATCCACCTCCAGGGGGTATAAAGCTTGCATCTTGATGTTCCTTTATGATAGATCTAGTTAGCTTATGAGTTTTTGTGCTTTAGTCCCATAACCTTGGTCTTAATGAGTATGACCTACTCCAGACCTTATGAGTATTATTTCCAGTCGTTTCTAAGCTTTTAGAGTCATAAAAATGGGAGCTTGGTAACTTCCATGCATCTGTCCATGGGCTCTTGAGCATTAGAGTAGTTTATGGACTTAGGGTTTAGTATTGTGCTCTTTTTAGCCATGCAAAGGTGTAAAGTCAAAGACTTTACCCCTTAGGACGTTTATTAGGTCTAGGTCTGAGAATTGGATGGCTAGTCTTTAAGAATTAAGAGCTTAATACTAAGATTGGTAAATCAATGTATTACGTTGGACGTATTCTTGGATATGCTGAGCGTAGCCTAAAAAGTCCCCATATTTGCATCTGAGGCTCTACGTTGGGGTGTAGAGCATGGTGTCACGCTGGGTATAGCACCAGAAGGGTGAGTTTTGACAAATGGATTATTGGTTAAGTGGAGTGGGTTCTAGTCTTGGAAGGGTAAAATAGTCTTTTACCCAGGGAGAGTAAATATGAAATAAGACCCTTGAGTATGGATTATTACCTTAGTTTTTTTATTTGGGTCTTATTGTGTATATGATTAGTGTGAGGATTTCCAGTATCGACAGCATGAGTATGAGATTTGTCTGTCTTCAGATTGAGGTGGGTCTTCTAACTATAGTGTGTCGAATGTTAGATGTCTTGGTGACTCTTTCATGTGTATGTTACGCTGGGCACATTTATTTGTATGTTGGTCTAGGCCTATTTATTATATATTGGGTTGCATACATTTATTATATGTTGGGTTGGGCCAATTTATATGTATGTTGGGATGGGTTTATATGCATGATTGGGTTGGGCCTATTTGTATGTATGTTGGGTTGGGGCATTTACATGATTAGGCTGGGCCTATTTGTATATGTGTTGGGCTGGGCCCACTTACATGTTTGGTTTGGGCCTATTTGTATGGTATGTGGTATTTTGGGGAACTCACTAAACTTTGTGCTTATGGTTTTGTGGTTTAATATTTTAAGGTACTTCCAGTTCTAAAGGGAAGGGCCCGACTTAACTGCATAGTGTTCCCCTATGATATTACGCATTGATGACTTTTGTTACACTCTGATATTTGAGATATATTTATATTATGTCTCATTTTGGAACTAATGATGTATGAATTTGATGGCTTGAAAATCAAAACTTTTTATCAGTATTTCGGATGTTACAAGTTGGTATCGGATTTTTGGTTTGATGGATTCGAGCAAACTCTTGGGTGCGTCTGGACTCAAGCCGAGGAAACGATAATCTTTTAAAAAGAAAATAAGTTTTCTAAAAATTATTTTTTTTCAAAGAAAGGGATGTGACATGTGCAATTATCCAAGCTCAAGTAAGTGATTCCCAAAATACCCATACATAAGTATTATGTTTAGTATGTGAAGTGCATGCAGAGTACAACTAAGGATAACATCAAGAATCGCATGCTAGAACTACATGATTTGTGTGATGCCTTATATCTTAAGGCGATTGTATATTATGTATTACTTGGTATTTATATCGAAAAAGTTAATTTCTATGTGTATGCTTTAAAAAATTTATACGATTAAGATCATATAGCCCTAGAATGATTGATTCAACCTTATTTCCTGTTCCTTATCTGGTTGTAGGCTTAGGGTAGAATCATTTATTCGACAGTCTATGTGAACTCGCTTTTTGTATAATTTTCATGCATAAGGCAACCAACGGTGTTGGTAGAAGTTCCTAGTAACATAGGAACAAGTGAGATGAGGATTCCTAAGAGAGCATAGGAAATGTTGTAACATGTTATATATTCTGTTTTGCATAGGGATTTGTGAGAATTGCCATGGTTAAGTAATTAGGGGATTCAGGACTATTCTTAAGGAAAGTACATATGTGTGTGGAAGGTAGTATTAGACCCGTACTACTAAAAGCACGAGATCTGTACTCTTGTCAAGGATAGTCACGAAGACCTTTAGGAGCTTGCTGAGTGAAAATTCCCTCGAGTATATTCTAATAATGTATATGTTTATATTTCAATATGGTGGTGACAACTCGGGGAGGAGGTTCTGGTTCCTGTTCTAGTTCTGACTCTGGTTCAGAACCAACTAATGAGTGGTTACGCGAGTTCATCATGCCTGAGATCACTGACGATATTATGGAGGCCACCCCTCTGACGTTCGGTACCATAAAAATGGGATCATCGAGCTTTTGGATGAGCGTTTTGGGGCCTTTCGGGCCGAGATTGTGGCAGGCCAGTTGGGGGCACAAACTCTCCCATTTTGGGAGTTCAAGGCTTGTAGAGCCCTAGAGTTCTTTGGGGCGAATGACCCTATTGCTATCCGATGATGGATCGTTGACATTGAGAATGATCAGCGAACGAGCTTCTACCCCGAGGGCTCAAAGGTAGGATTTGCATCTTGCCTATTAATAGACCGAGCTCGTGACTAGTGGGAGGAGGTTGGTCTCTTCTTGGGGGGATGTGGCTGTGGAGGCCATGACTTGGGATAATTTCATGATGAGGTTATGCACTGATTTTACACCTGGATCGAGGTGTAGCAACTCGGGAGGGAGTTTCAAGACCTTCGCCAGACTACAAAGACCGTGGTGGAGATCACCTCCAAGTTCCGAGATAGAGCTTTACAGACTTTGTAGTATGATGAGGATGAGGAGATGAAGAAGAAAAGGTACCATGATATGTTAAGGGATGATATTCGAGAGTTCATGAGCCTATTGGGTTGCAAGACCCTCGAGGATATGGTAGCCAGAGCCTAGGAACAAGTGATTGATTTGGTGCTTCTGATCAAACATATACATCAGAGGGCCAGGACCCACTATTTTTGATTCGTGATCGAGAGGCCAACAGGGTCAGTGTCGTTGTGCCAAGTGTGGGAAGTATCATGAGGAGATTTGTCGTGAGAAGGGATGGAGTTGTTTCAACTGTAATTAAACGGCCCAAAAGAAGCCGATTGCCCAAGATTGACAGGAGGAGCAGTGATAGCGCCTGCACCAACCACTTTGAGGATTACTGATGGTTGCC
Source organism: Lactuca sativa (assembly GCF_002870075.4). NCBI lineage: Eukaryota > Viridiplantae > Streptophyta > Magnoliopsida > Asterales > Asteraceae > Lactuca > Lactuca sativa. The sequence continues at coordinate 52,429,194 of NC_056624.2, forward strand.
AAGGCAAGGCCGAGACTTCAGTAGTGAAGAGCATGGCATTCCAGTTGACATCCGAGGAGGCAGGAGTAGCTCCTGAGGTGGTTACCGGTATGTATCTTTACCATATCTTTTACTACTTTATGCTTATGTCTTATATGATCATGTATAAGGACATTTTTTATCAATGGTATAATCGCTCATGTTCTATTAGATTCGGGTGCTACTCAATATTTTTTTGTCTCTTGCGCTTAACAAGAAGTTTAGCGACACTCCAGGAACTTTGGATTATCTGATGTGATGAGTTTATGAAACTCTTGATCGATTAGATCTTACAACAGGCAAATCAAGAAAGTAATAACAGTAAGACAAAAACACAAGAATAGATCTGAATGAGTCGAATGATTCTAATAACTCAATCCTCAGCAGAGCTCGATGAAGAACTTCCGCTGTAGAGGATTCTAGGGTTACAAAAGATAAGAACTTGAACGCAATTAAAATCTCTATCAAATCTTACGTTAAAGAATGCATGCAAGCATCTATAAATAATAAACCCTACAAAGAACTCACAGATGGACATGCCCATACCGGAGACAAAACTGGACTAGCTAACGAGCCCAAAGACGCAACACTAACTGGACCTAACAATCTCCCCCTTTACGTCAATTGGAGCGAGACTATTACTTCTTCTTGCTGGGTCCAGCTGCCGGAACCTTCTTGGTGGTATCAAACAGACGAGGGATAAGAGCGAGGATTGTCTGTCTGAAGCGAATGTACCACTGGATCATATCATCAAAGTACTTCTTGTCATCTGCCGAATTCTGCTTGCAACGATGAATAATCCCTAAGACATGTTCTAGGCATGCAGTGGTGTAGAGATGTTTGTTTGCCAAAGCGAACATACATTTTTGGCCTTCGTTTCTGGTAAACATAACATAATTTCTCTTCGGGTCTATCTTCCCCATCTGCATCATGTTCAGATCACTTGCTGAGCCAACAGGAGAAATAGTAGGCTTTTTCTTGAAGACACTAGCTATCTCCTGATCCATCTTGGCGACTTCCATGATGTAGTAGACAAGCATCCTCTTGAAGTGGTCAATGATCGGACCATATTCTGCTTCATTTGTAAGAAGGATGTTGTGCAAAATTATCCAGTCGTGTGGATTCAAGTTGGGAAGATCAGCAAGCGAAATGGCATGTTCGGTCTTGGCAGATCCTCTCAGCACCTTAAACCGAACGTTTGTGAAGTTCCCTTCCCGATACGGCTTGAGGACCCGAACATTGATTATCTTCTGAGCGCTCCATGTTTGATACTGTGGTTGAGCAGCCCTCAGATAGAATTCGACCAAATCCCTGTCAACCTTTGGATGAGGATGAGGGAACTCGACAATGTTGTCAAAGGCATGGAAAATGAAGGCCTTTCGGGTCAGTGGGATGTCGAACTGAGAATCGACAGAATTAATGCGATCTAGAGAGATCACTGGTTCGAGCCACAAGATGCTTGGGGTTTCAATTGCTTCTTTCAGCAACTTCTCAAGAGTCCAAGGAGGAAAAAGGGTTTTCCTACTCTCAAGAAGGTCGTGAGCCTCTTTCTATTTTCTTTCAGCTTCTTCAGCCTCTCTACCAACCCGAGCGCTTATATCGGCATCCTTATCTCGACCTTGCTTTTTCAAGAGACCAGCAATCGTCTCTTTGTCGTCGTCACTATCTTCAGCAATTTGTTTCCCATTGTCTTTTACACCCGAACCTGAGGCTTGGCCTGTTGGAGGAGGTTCGGTTGTTTTGGTTGCTGTAGAAGTGGGAGGCGGTTGAGATACATTCTCTCCCCCTTGTTTCGGAATGGACACGAACTCAAGGAGCCCTTCAATCTTGCTCAGGAGAGAAAGGGCAGGAGCAAGCTTTTCTGCAAGATCACGCCTCACAGAGTAGTTTAGTATCGGATCATGTGCTTCCAGGATGTTTGAAATAGCTGCGTGGACATCTGAAACACATGAAGACACAATCTCTCATTCAGATCGAAGAGATTCAATCTCCTTTTAAGAATTGGAGAGTTGAAGACTCTTGACCTTAAGAGCAGTGGTCATTCTAGCAAGAGCGTCCATGAGAGAGTTTTCAGTAGCAAGATATTCTTGAAGCTTGGTGAGGCGCTCCTCAATGGTCGCCTTAAAAGCAGAGTTGTCGTCGGTGAGAGTTTGACGAAGAGTGGCAAAGGACTTCAGTTCTGAGGCAACTGAGGTAGCCAGCTGGTTGACAATGGGGTCAAGCTTCGTTTTGGTGTTTTCGGCAGTTTCCTGTAAAGACTGCAAAAGAGAAAAAGCATCAGTAAATAGTTTTTCGACTTTTTCGGTCGCAGCCGCACAGGCTTTGGTGGATGCATCAATGGCGGCAGTAGCTGAGCTTAAAGAAACTTCTTGAGCTTTGGAAAAAGCATCAACAATCTTCTGAATAGCAGCTTCAGAAATGGTAGACTGTGATGAAGAAGAGGAGGCAATGAGCGAGTCAATCTTCTCGTGAAGCTCCTTGAGATGCTTCTTGGTGACGGGAGCATCATCATCGTCGTCACTTTGCACCTGATACGGACTGTAATAAAATGAATCAAATGTCATGTCCTCCCCACCAAGAAATGGTTCTTCATCCTCTACTGCCTGAGCAGGAGATGAGGGTGGAGGTGAGGGTGGAGGCTCGGTAGTGGAAGTAGGTTCGGGTTGTGAAGTAGGTTCGGTAGTGGGAGTGGGTTCGGGTGCTTTAGTAGGAGCCCCCGTATCAGATACGTTGGTTCTTACTTCAGCTGTTGTTGTGGTAGCTTCTGTAAAGATGGGAGGGGGTACTGGGATAGAGGTAGGTGGTATTTGAGTGGTGGAGGTTATGGGGGGAATGGAAATAGGAATGGTGACTGGTGGAGAAGAGATAGGTGAACTGGAAAAATGAACTTCTGGGGTAGGCGATCATGGAGGAGTGTTACCACGAGGGGACTCATCGGAGTCTGAATTGTCTTCCTCAGATTCGCTTGAGGAGGAAGCAAGTATCAGCTTTCGCCTGGGTTGGGTTTTTCTATTCTTCATTGGAGGGGATTGAGCAGCCTTGGTGGTTTTACGTTTCTTGGGAGAAGAGCCTTTCGCTCCCTTGCCAACCTGCTTGTCTTTGCCTTTTTCATTCTTCTTTCCCCTTGGAGCAGGCTTGTCAGCTTCGTGGATGGATTTGATCATCTCAGGAGTTAGCTCTCTAGGACCAGACCGACGAAACTCCTTGTAGGTTCGGATGATACGGTTGTCAGCAGGAACGTCTCCAAACATTGACTCAGGGATGGAGCCAATAAACTGAAAATTTGAGGCATCGGAGACGATGATCTTCGTGGTATGGAAAGTACCAATCGAAGAGAGTGGAGAATCAGCAACAATGGGGACGTGATACTTTTCCATCACCCATTTTGTGACCAACGTCCAGAATCGAGCGTAGGAGATCTCGGAGTGTCGAGACGTGGATGCAAGGCTCTGGATCAGTTGCTGCCATAACACCGACCCATAATCCAGGTTGATACCATTGTAATAGAATCGTGATGAACAGACGACTCGCTCCGTCTGACCCATCACTGCGTTCAGATAACCCCTTGAACAGCACAGCAAATAACCCGTTCCACTGAGGAGGCAGGCACGATTTCTTGAACTTAGTGACCGTCGTCAGAACCTCTGTGTATCCCATGTTATAGAACATAGAAAACAGGTGACCCACTGGAAGTGAGTCAGGGTTAACCCTAGATAAATCGGGTTCAAACCCTAAGAGTGAGCAGAATCGCTACTTGGAGATTGACGCCTTGTGATCAAGAATGTCAAAGAAAATCTTGTCGACAGACTTGTCGTAATGAGCAGTGGCAAAGATTTGGGATAAAAATTCCATTGGAACAGCTTCAGCTTTGGTGAGAGCGGGAGCAAGCGGCGAGTATTTGAGGCATTCGATGATCGGGAACATGAAGGCGTCATAAACCTGAGGAGTAAGATCGATGATCAAACTCTGTTGAGGACGAATCGGCAGGATGTGGGAAGTGGCATGAACAGATGATGAATCCGCCATTGAAGTGAAGAAGTTGGGAGAGATGATGAACAATAGAATTCTCAAAGCTTTTCTTGCTCTCTAAATTTTGGGTGCAGTAAAGAGGTAAATAATGGTGAAGATTACCTTTTATACTGTAGCTAAAGGAGAGAGAAGAATCCGGTCCCAAATCTTCGAAGGAAATACGAAGGGTTTTTCGGAGGTGATTGATAGGTGACAGTTGGTATCCCCGATGATTACGCAGGAGAGAGAAAACTGTCCCAATTCACACGCCTTCCCATCAGGCGCTGTTTTTAAACGAAACGGTTCCACTTCGCACGCCTGTCATTTAAGCGCCATTTGAAAATCAAATCGATTGAACTCCCGCCTGAGTCAACATCTTATCCTTTTAGAGTGAACGTGATCTTAAAGAAAAATAACCACGTGGAACAATATGAGCCACAACTCCCTTATAACTTCAAATCCCAAAAAAACTTGTAACTAATGAAACCAGAATTTTGGAAAATCAAAAAGATTTTCGTGCTTAGTGTGTAAAAGAAAAGGAAATAAAGCAACACATATGAGGGAATTTGTGATGTCAGTAAAGACAGGAAACAATGGATCCCGGGCACGAATCTCTTCCTTCAAAATCAAGAGAGACTTTAAAGTGTTTGTATGGTTTCCCGTTGAATAACGATCAGACACTTATTGAGAGTGTTGAAAGGCTTCTTTTAATCAGGCTAATTTGGGTAGCTTTCGGTTCAGTTCAGAATTTCTGATCTTGATATAAGACATAAATCGAACGAAGTACTTGTGAGACCAATGTAGTCTGTTGAACAAGTAGGTTTGAAATAATAAATCTAAAAAAAAAATAAATTAAAACTGGATTCCAAGGGAAGAAATGTTATGGGATTTAACAATTTCATAGGAATCACACAAAAGAAAATTAGAGATTTCACTTTCCATCCCCATGGATAAGTCCGTCAATTCGTTAGTGAAAGCTAGAGCAAAGTTGATTGTTCACCGTCAATGCATAATAGGTATTGAATTGTGGGTTTCACTTAGTACGTAGTGGAACGAAGCTAAGATCATGAACACAGAAATTGTGTAACCATAAACCTCAGTGGTAATTTCTGAGAATCTCAAGGGTTACGTTTATGAAGCGAATAAGATAGAGAAAAGTAGTGTAGATGGTGTAAAGAAACCAAAGTACCTCTGCTGTTAAAATAAGGACCAAGCAGAAAACTCTTATCTCATGTGAGAAGAGAGTTAGGTAGCTAATGATTAGAATAAATATGAAAGCCTTAATTGGGAAGACAAGGTGTGTATGTACCAAGTCAGTAAGGTTATTATTCAGAATCAGGTGAGGCTTTGGACACATACAACAGCATGCTTCTAGGGACACTTAACTAATGAAAGAATTTCCCCACAAATGTCCACACAAAAATATGAGACACAAAACAAAAAAAAATTTATCGAACAAATAAAAAAAATGTTTTTGGAGTTTTTGATTGCACAAAAAAATATAAGAAAAAGAGTTTGGAATTTTTGATTCAAAGAAAAATTAAAAAAAAATGAGACACAAAAAAATTTGGAACCGAACCTGAACGTTCGGTCTATTTCGGTTGCAAAAAAAATAAGTTTGAAAAAGAAAAAACTTTGAAAATAAGAGAGATGAATTTGAGAAAATGATACAAAAGGTTTATAACCAAAGAGACTACCTTTGAGTGATAAGCGAAGATCAGATAATAGGACCGAACCCGAGCGTTCGGTCTATTTCGGTACACACGGGAACCGAACCCGAACGTTCGGTTCATTTCGCTTCCAACTTTTAGTTTTGAGAAGTAGTTTTTGGCACTGACTCCGATTCCATCATTCCTAGCCCTTGTAGAATTTTATTGAAACTCGCTTCAGGAAGAGCTTTGGTGAAGATGTCAGCCAGTTGATCAGTGGTTCGAACAAAGTGAATTTCGACGTTCCCATCTTCCACGTGATCCTTAATAAAGTGATACCTCAGTGCTATATGCTTGGTCTTGGAATGTTGCAATGGGTTATGACAGATCCTAATTGCACTTTCTGAATCGCAATATAGTGGGATCTTTTTCATATTGAGTCCATAGTCCCGGAGCTGGCTTTGAATCCAAATCACTTGAGATGTACAGGAGGCAGCTGCGATGTACTCTGATTCGGCTGTAGACAGAGAAACACATGTATGTTTCTTTGATTGCCAGCTAACCAACTTCCCGTCTAGGAATTGGCAGCCTCCAGTAGTGCTTTTCCTATCTAAACCACATCCTCCAAGGTCTGCATCTGAGTAGGCTTGAACGAAGAAACCTGAGTTTGATGGATACCATAGACCAAGGGAGGTGGTTCGTTTCAGATACCAGAGTATGTTTTTCACTGCAAGCATATGTGGTTCACGAGGATTCGCCTGAAATCTGGCACAATAACACACATAAAACATTATATCAGGCCTGCTAGCAGTAAGGTACATTAAGGACCCAATCATCTGGCGGTATAGCGTAATATCGACTGCCGGTTTTTCCATGGATGGTGTGAGCTTGGTGCCGAACGTCATTGGAACTTTGACCTTTGAGTCTCCCATCATGCCAAATTTAGCAAGAAGAGTCTTGGTGTATGCTTCCTGGTTGATAAAGATGCCTTCGGGTCCTTGTCTAATATTTAAACCAAGGAAAAAGTTAATCGGACCCATTGAGCTCATTTCAAATTTAGTCTCCATCAGCTTTCTGAATTCAGCTGTTAAGCTAGGATTCGTTGAGCCAAAGATGATATCATCGACATAGATTTGAACTATCATAAGGTGGTTACCTTCCTTCTTACGAAAGAAGGTTGGGTCAACCGAACCTTGTTTGAATTTTGACATCTTTAAGAACTTAGTTAGTGTTTCATACCATGCCCTAGGTGCTTGTTTCAGACCATAAACTGCTTTGTACAGAATATAACAGTGATTTGGGTACTTTTCATTGACAAAACCAGGAGGTTGCTCCACGTAAACCGTTTCTTCAAGTTCTCCATTCAGAAAAGCGCATTTTACATCCATTTGGTAGACCTCGAAGTTCTTTTGTGCAGCGTAGGCAAGAAATATTCGAACAGATTCCAGCCTCGCTACTGGAGCAAAAGTTTCTTCGTAATCAATTCCTTCTTCTTGGCAGTATCCTTTCACCACGAGACGAGCTTTGTTTCGAATCACATTACCTTCCTTGTCCATTTTGTTTCTGAATACCCACTTGAGACCAACAACTGAGGCATCTTTAGGAGTTGGAATGAGGCGCCATACCTTGTTTCTTTCGAACTCGTTGAGTTCATCTTGCATAGCTTGAACCCATTCAGAATGATCAAGAGCAGTATTTACTGTCTTCGGTTCAACTTTTGATACGAAAGAATTATACATGCAGAACTCTACTTTGGAGAATAGAGATGTTTGCTTTGCCTTTAGTTGAGATCGGGTGAGGACCTTTTCAGAGACATTACCCATTATTTGAGATACAGGATGATCTCTGGTCCATTTAACAAGAGGAGGGTAATTTGGATCATAGGATGGATCCAATTCAACATTGACCATTTCTTCCAATTCAGATTGACTATCGTCATTGTAGAACATATCGGAGTTCTCCCCCTAGACTGATGAGCTTTCAGGTGTAGCTGGACTTTCTGGTGCTACAGGACTTTCGGGTGCTATAGGTCTTTCGGGTGCTGTTGAGCTTTCGGGTGCTACAGGAATAGAATTCTCCCCCTCAAGTTGTGAGCTCGGTTGTTTTGAAGAAAGTGGATTCTCCCCCTCAACTGAAGCGCCTTGCTAAGGATGTTCGTTTGGAACTTGTTCTCCTTCACCCATTCGTTTGGCGGCATCTTCGACAATTTGCTTCAGATGGTCGACTTTGTTGTTTGTTGCCTTGGCTTCCGAGAGAGTAGCTTTCTCAGGTTCATCGAATAATTTCACAAACTAATCGAACAGATTAGAAATCGAGGCCGTGACTTGACCTGTTTGAGTGAAAATCTCTCCAATTGCTTCTTCAGTAGCATTTAGCTTTTTGACATAGTTATCATCGAAAGTCACATAATATGTTTCTTCGATCTTCCTAGAACGCTTATTTAAGACCCGATATGCTTTTGAAGTAAGAGAATATCCCAGAAGAATTCCTTCATCAGCTTTAACGTCAAACTTGTTACGATGTTCTTTGGAGTTGAAGATGAAGCATCGTGAGCCGAACACATGGAAGAATTTTATGTTTGGCTTCCTGTTATTGATGATCTCATAAGGAGTAAGAGAGAAAAGTTTGTTGAGATAAGACCTGTTCTGCGTAAAACATGCTGCAGCAATAGCATCAGCCCATAAATATAAAGGAAGAGAAGCGAAACTTAGCATCATTCGGGCCGCCTCACACAAGGATCGGTTTCGTCTTTCGACAATTCCGTTATGTTGAGGCGTGTAGGGGGCTGAGAAGTTGTGACTGGTTCCTTTTTCTGCCAAAAAGTCTTCAAATTCTTTGTTCTTGAACTCCAGTCCATTGTCGCTCCTGATGTTGCGAACGACTTTTCTTAGTTGCACTTCAACCTGCTTAATAAACATCTTTAGCTTAAGAGTAGCCTCAGATTTGTGCTTCAGAAAGAACACCCATGTAAAACGTGAGAAATCATCAACAATAACAAGAATATACTTGCTACCGCCAATGCTTTCAATTGATGATGGACCACACAAGTCAATGTGAAGCAACTCAAGTGGTTCAACAAATTTTGTGTTTATAATGGATGGGTGACTTTGACGACTTTGCTTCCCCATTTCACACGCAGCACATAAATGTTCTCGATCAAACTTGAGCAATGGGAGACCCCTAACATGACCTCCTGTGACAAGCTTGTTGATGTCTTTGAAGTTGAGATGGGAGAGCCTTCGGTGCCACAACCAGCTTTCGTCAGAATGAGCTTTGGATAAAAGACATATAGCTGGATTTCCTTTGATTGGTTTGAGATTGAGAGGAAACATTTCGCCTTTGCATTCTGATTTGAGAATCACCCTTTTTGATTTCTTCTCTATGATTTCTGAACCTTCATCGTCAAATGAAACTTTAAGACCGGTACCTCCTACCAGTTGAGACACACTGATGAGATTATGCTATAGCCCTTCAACGTACGCCACCTTTCTTATTGTGAAGTCTCCATTGGTTATCATCCCATAACCCTTTATTGTTCCATAGGATTTGTTGCCGAACTTGACATTCCCACCATTCGGAAGAGATCGAAATTCCCTTAGCTCTTCCTTCCTTCCTGTCATGTGACGTGAGCAGCCACTGTCAATGTACCATTCTTCGTCGAACTGCTCGTCACTAATAACCTGCAAAAATTAAGCAGATTTAGGAACCCAAAGTTTCTTGGGTCTACGTGAGCCTTTCACAGGAACAGGAATAGTAAGAGAAACATCAACAAGATATGTTCTTTTTATTAATGTTGTTTCATCTTTCCTCTTAATAGTAAAAACTTTGATTTTGTTAAGGTTAGTTACAGACGATTTGGTTTCAGTTTTTGGTGTTTGGGCATTAGTCTGCTTTTGGTCTTCCTGGACTGAGGAAATGTTCGATTTTCCTTTCAAGTTCGTTGATGATTTTGAATTTTGTGCAGGAACGGAATTGGGTTTAGAAGAGAATTGAGAATGAGAAGAATTAGAATGGGAATTTCTTCTGACTTGTGGTTCGAAATGACCCTTTTGCTTATGGTCATTGGAGGGACCGAACCTGGACCTTCGATAGCTTTTGCCTTCGTGACCGAACCTATCCTTTCAGTTGCTGTTGCTTTCGGGACCGAACTTGTCCTTTCGGTTTCTTTTGCTTTCAGGACCGAACCTATCCTCTCGGTTTTGTTCCTCATGCGGCCTGAAAGTCTTTTTCTCTGGCTTTGAACTTTTATCATGATAGGAAAAATGGGCGTTTTGAGATCGCCAAAACTGCTTTCGCTCTGAGAGATTCTTTTTGTATCTCAGATTCCTCTGTTGCTTTTGATCTTTCACTTGTTTCGGCTGTCTGTGGATGTTAGCCTTTTGTTTCAGCTTCTTGTCAGCCGGTTCACTTTTCACAGATGATGTTTCGCTTGTGGAAGTGACTTCTTCTACAGGTAGTTCTTTTGTGCCACTTGTTCTTGGCACGTCAAAGTTGTCAGGTTTATTCAACGGCTCTGGTACATATCTTCCTTTTGTTTTCTAGGACGTTCGCTCTGACAAACCAACTGTTTCGTCGGCATTATCTATAGGAGCAGACCAGAAGAACTCATCACAGCCATCTGCGTTATCTTCGTTCACAATGGTAGTGAGTTCGGCTTTTTGATGTTCGGTTACTTCTGTGACTTTATACACCTGATTTGGAGTAGTTCTCACCTTTTGGTACACAACAGCCTTTTCTTCAAGAATCGGGGACTTATTTTGGGACAAACAAGCAAACTCCACAGAATTTTCAGAAATCAGATTTTTGTGGTTTTCGAGTTCGCTCTTGACAAACTCAGAACAGTCGACTACATCCTCTACAGAAATTTCACTCATATCATCGTCCTCATTAAGTTCGGATGCGTTTTCAACATCAATTTTATTTTCTGAACTTAAATTGGCACTCAATGAGTCGAATTTTTGTATGGTTTCGGTCCTTAGTTTCAGCTTATCGTTTTCATCCAAAAGATTTTTCAGCATGTCCTTATGGTCTTTGGACTTTATAAAAGATTCTATTTTGTCCAGACCGTACATGTAAGTGGGATTCACATCATCTGACGATACAACACTTTCACAGTTGTATGCTTCAGCATCGATTTCATCCTCCTTAAACTCAAGGAAGGGTAAAATCATGCGATGTATTTTCTGCCCTATTTCACAATTCAGATGCAGTTGAGTAATGTTAGCATAAAGTCTTTTAGCAATCAAACAAAAAACATTTATTTGTTTTAAAAGTTTCAAATTGTCTCTTTGTAAATAAATGTTTTCATCCTTAGACTTAATCAGCTCCGACTCCTTCTGCTCAATCCACATCCTTCGCTCCTCACTCTTGGATGACACCCTGCTTATTTGGTCAGTTAGGTTAGAATTGGTGACCCGTGTTTGAGTTAAACAACTATCCAGATTTGAGATTCTTGAATTTAAGTTATTTAATTCCTTTTCATATGATTTCTGTGGAACTTTGAACGAAATAAAAAGAGATTGTACCTTCTTGATCAATTCATCAAGTTCATTGATCTACACACTGAGAGGTTTTGCTGTGAAGCATAAGTCCTCTCGCTCCTTGGTGTCCTCATTTCCACCATCAGTATTGTATCCCCTTATGTGAGATACATCAGTCACCACCAGACACTTTCCACTGCTTTCACCGCCTCTTGTGACATACGCCTTTCCATGTGAAGGCTTTCTCTCCTCATCATCTTCTGAGTCGGTTGACCACACCTGTACGCCACCGAACTCGTCATCCTCTGCCGAACCCTGTACAATAAGAGCATTCATGGAAGGATTAGTAGCAGCTTTCTTCCTCTTAATCTCTTCTAGCTTTTTCATCAGGATTGCCTCTTTATCTTTCTCCTCATCTTTCTCTGCCATTTTCTTCAGAACACAATCTTTGGCATAATGATTCTTTCCTCCACAGTAGTAGCAGCTGACACCAGAATCTCCTTCAACCTTCGCCTCTTTCTTTGGTTCCTCAGTCTTCGGCTCCTCCCTTACTTTTTCTGAACTGTAGCTTCCCTACCAATTTTGGTTCTTATTGGTAGGAAACCTCTTCTTGATGAACCTTTTTGGATTGGACACCATCATAGCATAATCTTTTGAAGTAAGATCGTAGTCCTCCAGGTTCAGATCTTCATCTTCTACTACATTCTTGCTTTTGGACAGGAGGGCCAAGGACCCCAAGTTTGAGACCACACTCTTTTCTTGCATCACAATCTTTTCTTGGAATTTCAGAATTCCCACCAGTTTCGCCAAAGAATATGACTTGAACTGCTCGTGAGCTTTAACTGTAGACACAACAACTCTCCATTTGGATCTTAAGCCATTCAGAAAGGTGACCTTCTGTTCAATCAGCTTCCTTTCGATATCATGTTTGATCATCTTGCTGAGAAGATGATCGAAGCGATCAAACGTCTGTGTAACAGACTCATTGGAGTTTTGCTTGAACTCACCAAACTCAGACAAAAGCAAGGTTTAAATAGTGTGCTCCAAATCTTCATCTGTGGAATACAGCTCTCGCAGCCGATCCCAGATTTCTTTAGCGGTACTGCAAGAACTCACCAACCTAAACGTGTCAGACTGAAGAGCGAATCAGATCAGTCTCAATGATTTGATGTTGCACTGAAACTTCTCCTTTTCGTCTTGAGCCACATCTTTTACATCTTTTAACAGATCATTATACTCTTTTTGAGTTTTAATGATTCTGGATGTTCCTGAGTGAGCAAATGGTCCAAACACAATAGCTTCCCATATAAGATACCCATTATCTTCAGATCCGATGACATAGTCTTCAAAATGATGCGCCCATACTTCGTAATCCTGGGTGTAAAGAATAGGAATCATTGTTGTTGATCCAATACTGTTTGAGATGTTGATAGGATTAGATTGAGACTTGTCCATGCTTGATCGTTTAACCTGTTTGAAAGATCAGACTGTAATATGCAATATTAGGGCAAAACGAATAAATACTGAGATACGTCAATTATGGAGTGACGGCTCAATAAATATCAGTTAATGCGGAATAAACCCTAATCACTTCTTTCACAGAAGATATGTGTATGAATTACACAGCCTCCTGTTTTGATACCAATTGATGAGTTTATGAAACTCTTGATCGATTAGATCTTACAACAGGCAAATCAAGAAAGTAATAACAGGAAGACAAAAACACAAGAATGGATCTGAATGAGTCGAATGATTCTATTAACTCAATCCTCAGCAGAGCTCGATGAAGAACTTCCGCTGTAGAGGATTCTAGGGTTACAAAAGATATGAACTTGAACGCAATTAAAGTCTCTATCAAATCTTACGTTAAAGAATGCATGCAAGCATCTATAAATAATAAACCCTACAAAGAACACATGAATGGACAGGCCCATACCGGAGACAAAACTGGACTAGCTAACGAGCCCAAAGACGCAACACTAACTGGACCTAACATGATGGAGGTAGCGATTGTCGATGATCAATCAGTTAGTGGTTCAAGGGTACATCGGGGATGTGCTCTGAATATGTTCAGCGAGAGATATTCGATTGATTTGGTATTGGTTCCTCTTTAAGGGTCGAAGATTATTATGGGAATGGACTGGTTGGGTCCCAACGAGGGTATAATTGATTATGAGCATCAGTTGGTAAGATTTCGAACCCCAAGTGGGAGAAAATTGGTTATTCATGGAGAGAGTGCTCAACGTGGACCAACATTCAATTCAGATATGAGTGCTAGGAGGTATATTTGGCAGGGATGCAGATTCGTTACTTATGTGATGGATATGCAAGAGGAGGGTAAGAAGACGGGGGGCGATGTACCCGTTTTTCCGGGACTTCCCTGATGTATTTCCCAAGTATTTTTTAGGTGTGCCTTCCAAGTGGCAGGTTGAGTTTTGGAATGATCTGATTCCCGATGCGGCTCCAATAGCCAAGAGGCCTTATCGCTTAGAACCTTCAGAGAATTTGGAATTTTCTACATAGCTGATTGTTGTACCATTGACCCGCTTGACTAAGAAGAATGTTACTTTCCGGTGGGGGCCTGATTAGCATGAAACTTTTGAGACTCCGAGGAAGAGATTATGTGAGGCTCCGATTCTCATGCTTCCCGAGGGTATGGATGATTTTGAGGTTTATTGTGATGCATCGATTTTAGGATTGGGAGGAGAATTATGTAGAGGGGTCATGTGATTGCATACGCTTCGAGGTAGTTGAAGCCCCATGAAACGAATTACCTGATCATAATTTGGAGTTGGGGACTATGGTTTTTGCCCTCAAGATTTGGAGACATTAATTGTATGGGGTCAGGTGCACTATTTAGACTGATCACAAGTGCCTGAGATACCTGATGGATCATCTGAACTTGAACATGAGACAATACAGATGGTTGGATGTGGTGAAAGATTATGACTACGAGATTTTGTACCACCCTAGGAAGGCCAATGTTGTGGCTGACGTCTTAAGTCACAAGGCCGCGAGTACACCCATTGGAGATCTGTGTTTGAGGGTGGTTATTGTTTCTGCACTGTTGGATATGAATAAGAAAACTCAAGTAGAAGGGTCGAAGAAGGAAAATTGGAAGGAAGAGAGCATCAGGGGCCAAATTTCGTTATTTGTCAAGGATATTGGTGGCCTATTGATTAAGTGTGGCATGATTTGAATTCTGGTTGCTAGTGGAGTTAGGAAGAAGTCATTGGATGAGGATCATAAGTCAAAGTTTTCAATCCATTCAGGGGCCACGAAGATGTATAAAGACTTAAGGTTGAGTTACTCGTGGACCTTTATGAAGATAGAGATTTCATGGTTTGTGGAGCAGTGCTTGACTTGTTGGAAAGTCAAGGACGAATATCAGAGGACCCATGGAAAGATGCAGTTGTTACCTACCCCCATGTAGAAATGGGAGGATATCAGTATAGATATTATCTCGAAGTTTTCGCAAACAACACGTGGGGTTGATTTGATCTGGGTTATTATTGATAAATTGACCAAGAGTGCTCATTTCATCTCTTTCGCTGAGAGCATTTCTGCCGAAAGGTTGGCAGAGGTCTATATCAGGGAGGTAGTAATTTGACATGGGGTTCCGGTTTCAGTGGTTTCAGACCGTGATGTTTGTTTCACTTCCAGATTTTGGAAGAGGTTTCATGAGGAGTTGGGTGCTCAATTACTCTTCAGCACCACGTATCACCCTCTGACAAACGGACAAAGTGAGCAGACTATCGAGACTCTTGAGGATATGCTCAAGGCATGTGTTTTAGATTTTGGCAGGAGCTAGGATACTTACCTTCCATTGGCCGATTTCTCGTACAACAACAATTATAAGGCTATTATTGGTCAACCTACTTTTGAGATGCTTTACGGGAGGAAGTTTCGGACCCCAGTTTGTTGGAATGAGGTCGAGCATTTGGTAATGGGGAGTACTGAGGCAATACTCAAGACCACTAAGTTGATACAACATGTATGCGATCAACTGAAGACTACACATAGTTGCCCGAAGATTTTTGCAGTTCGAAGACGTTCAAACCTCGAGTTTCCAGAGTGAAGACTATGTGCTTCTAAAGATTTCACCTAAGACATGCATCATCTAGTTCCGGAAAAGGGGCAAGTTGGGGCCCCCGTATATTAGACCCTCCGAGATTATTGCCCAGATGGGCAAGGTTATGTACCAGTTGGATTTTATTGATGAATTGAGCTAGATCCACAACACGTTCCATGTCTCTCAGTTACAAAAGTGTTTGGCTGATGATTCCCTAGTGGTTCCCTAAGACGATATTCATGTTGATGAACACCTAAACTATGTGGAGAGACCAATCGCGATCCTTGTTATGAGGAAAAAGACGTTGCGCAACAAGGTGGTGGGTTTGGTTAAGGTGCAATGACAACACTAGAAGGGTTCAGAGTGGACACGGTAGCCCGGGGAGGAGAAGTGAGAGCATTACCTAGAGCTTTTTGCAGCAATAGACTTCGAGAACAAAGTTTGATTCAAGTATGGGAGAGTTGTAACACCTGTATCCTCAGGTATGATTTCTAATATTTAATTTTGCCATTTATGAAATTTGGGTGCCTTATGTTGCGCATAGTATAGCCTCCTACACTGGTCATATGTAACAGATTCCATGCGAGGTTTAATACTATACGCTAGGCATAGAGATATCTACGTTGGGCATAGGAGCGCAACATCTAAACACTAATTGAGGGGTTGTGAGCCCTATTTTAATGCTCTAACTCTTTGAGGGCCTCCCCATGCTCAACCCACACCCTCATATTTAGTCACCTCGAAAACTTAACCATATTGTTAGAGTTTTGAAGCTTTAGTGTTGGTTTTGTGTGCATTCTTGAAGAAAGAGTCAATTAGAGAAGCATTTGTGAGCTCCAAGCTTTTTAGATCTAGACTTCTCACTTCATCATCCACTTCCATGAGGTATAAAGTTGGCATCTTGATGTTCCTTTATGATAGATCTAGTTAGCTCATGAGTTTTTATGCTTTTGTCCCATAATCTTGGTCTTAATGTATGAGCTACTCCAGACCTTATAAGTATCATTTTGAGTCGTTTTTGAGCTTGTAGAGTCAAAAAATGGGAGCTTGGTTGCTCCCATCCATGTATGTGCTCTTAAGCATTAGAGTGTTTTATGGACTTAGGGTTTGGTCTTGTGCTCTTTTTATCCATGAAAAAGTGCAATGTCAAAGACTTTGTCCCTTAGGACGTTCATTAGGTCTAGATCTAAGAATTAGATGGTTAGTCTTTAAATATTAAGAGCTTAATACTACGATTGTTAAATCATCATATCACATTAGGCGTAATTTTGGCTACATTGAGTGTAGCTTGAAAAGTCCCTGTATTCCCATATGAGGCTCTACGTTGGGCGTAGAGCATGGTGTTACGTTGGTCGTAGCACCAGAAGGGTGAGTTTTGACAAATTGGTTATTGGTAAAGTGGAGTGGGTTCTAGTCTTGGAAGGGTAAAATGCTCTTTTACTCAGGGAGAGTAAATATGAACTAAGACACTTGAGTATTGAATATTACCTTAAATTTTTATTAGCGTCTTATTGTGTATATGATTAGTGTGAGCAGGTCCAATATCGACATCATGAGTGTGAAATTTTTCTACCTTCATATTGAGGTGAGTCTTCTCAGTATAGTGTGTAGGATGTTAGCTGTCTTTGTGACTATTGCATTTGTTTTTTTGGGTCGGGTCCATTTATTTGTATGTTTGGCTGGGCCCATTTATTATATGTTGGGATGGGCCCATTTGCATGATTAGGTAGGGCCTATTGGTATGTATGTTGGGTTGGCCCCATTTACATGATTGTGGTGGGCCCATTTATATGTATGTTGGCTTGGGCCCATTTACATGTTTGGACTGGGCCCATTTTTATGTTATGTGGTATTTTGGGGAACTCATTAATCTTTGTGCTTATAGTTTTGTGGATCAACATTTTCAGGTACTTCCAGTTCTAAAGGGAAGGATATGGCTTGACTGTACAACGTTCCCCTATGATTTTCGGCATTGATGACTTTTGTTATACTTATGATGTTTGAGATACATTTATATCATGTTTGTTTTTGGAAAAAATGATGTATCAAATTGATGGCTTGAAAATCAAAATTAAGTTTTTATCAGTATTTAGGTTGTTACAATGATGGTGGCAGAGGGCGATGGTTCCCACCAGGAGAATTGGTGGCAACCGGTTGATGCATCGTTGGTGATCTCGTTGGAGATGCAGAAGAAGAAGTTGTGAGTGAGAGAGTGCACGTGCCAGGTTGTGAGCTAATGGGTGGTATTAGGGACCATTTCATTTTCTAGAGGACTTATAATTAATAAAAAGATACTAGATAAATTATAAACAAATTAAAAGTAAAGGAAAAAAATAGAAAAGGTAATAGAGTCATTTAATGTCTACCATGGATGAAATATGAAACTTTTAACAACTTAAAGGACGGTCCGAGTTAATTTTTTAAAACATAGACTAAATGCATAATTTGGCACTTGGACCGAGGATGAATCGTGTAATTTACTCTAATTATAAAATAAAAGGAACCAAAAGAGTAGGAAAATAGAAAATGGTATAACAGTCATTTCACTTCTAGTAGGGACCAAATCCAAAACAAATCAAATTCTAAAAGACCTTTCAAGTTAAAAAAAAAGAATTAAGGACCAATATGCAAGTTACCCCAAATCATAGAGACCATTCATGTAATTACACTGATAGAGATTTTTTTTAACAAAAAGTAGTTTGAGACCTATTTCTATAAACATAGTCGTATGATCTTTTAATCCTTAAACTCCTTAGGCATCTCCAACCAACACCAAATATGAAATTATATACCATTTTGGTGTAGTTTTCATCTCAAACCCTATATCATTTTAACCACCAATGATGTAAATAAATAGTATAACACCAAATTTGGTGGCATACTATATATTTACATTAAAATTATATAAAACTTTTAACAGTCACTTTTAGCCCCTCAATTTTAATATTTATTTAACTCTTTTTTTAAACGACAAATCTAATTTAGACCTAAACTATTTCTTAATTTCACCTATGTCCACGACAGGACTTGAACCCTCAACCTCAAGGAGGAAGGACAACACCTGATAACCTTGGGCTACAAGCCAATTGGTAATATTTATTTAATTCTAATTTTATAAAAGAGATATGTATATTCTAAATATAATAATTGTTCACTATAATATTATGTTATATAGTAAGTTGATATTAATTAATATAAAATTTAGAGAAAATTGAAAAATTGGTCACTATGGTTTAAAAACTGCATACAAGGTCCTTCTCAGTAGGTTTCATTGTGGATTTGGTCTTTGGACTTAACAGTCGTTTGTTTTGGCTATTAGGCCACCCCAAGTGCCCTTCATGTGATGGGCATTTTTTTCTTTTCACTTTTTCCACTCTTTTCTTAACCGGGTATGAAGCCTAAGAATCTACCTCTCATCTATATGACCCTACGTATATACCTCTCATATCCTGTTACACCCCAAAACTGGAACAACATAAATGTTCTGGGGCGGAGGACGTCATGTACAGTATCACAACAATGTATAATAGTAAACAAGCAACAACATCATCCATTGCATTAATAGTATAATTTAATACAAGTGTGTTCTGTGTAAAGTTTATAAGACACCAAAAGTGAATAATCAAAAATAACGACGAGTCTTGAAAGCTCCGTCTTCTCAAAACCTGGTCCTCGGTACCTGTCTACTGGTGACCTGAGAATACAAGTTATTTTGAAAGAGTAGATCAGCATTAAAGCTGGTGAGTTTATAAGTATTTTAGTGTCATTGTTGGTATGAAAGTGTTTGTAAATGTTTGTTGTAAATGTTTGTAAGAGTTTGATGTAATTGTTGTATCTCCTAGAAAATCCTATATTTTCTACTTTATTATGAAATGTAGTCTTCTACCAAGACCCGACTGTTCTTTGTGTTGTTTGTTTGTAAAAGTGTGTAATTTTTCCCAAGTATGACTATCATTACCAAAATATAGCTTACATTGCTATTTATGTGAGAAGATCACAATGTGAATGCAATGGGAAAATAAAGATGTACTGTAGTATTGTATATAAGTAACTACCAATGTACTAACTACCTTAAACCAGTTTGTTTAATTAAGGTAAAATATGATGAGATTGTAACCATACTTGATTGACTAGTAAATTACGATGCTCGAAGACGTCGAAATGGTATGGCATTCGTCACCCGTAGACCTGCAGGTCCCACTGTAGCTAGAAGCAAGGTGTAGGACGGTCAGTCCCGTATAGATCTATACACAAATTCACGCTCTCCCTCCAAGAGACTCTAGTTACAAAACATGACACAACAGTAGATTGCCATGCCATGAAGTAGTGGCTCACATTAATGTTATAGTATTCTAGTGTTTATATAGTATGTTCTAGTGTATTGTATGTTCTCTCTATTCTAGTGTATAGTATGTTCTCTTCGTATAGTGTATAGTATGTTCTCTTTGTATAGTGTAGTGTATGTTCTCTTAGTTTCTCATTATAGTATGTTCTTTCTGTTTCTCATAATAGTAAGTTTGTATTGACTCACGAATGAATACGTTTCATTGTACTAGAAATAGTGAGTAGTGAACCTCTAAACTATACCTATTATAGTTTACTAGTAATGTTGTTTGAATGAGTGAGTATGTTTATACACCTTTGCTACCCAAAGGTGCTGAACTGATGTAAGAACTTTTATATCTATACATACATATATATATATACATATATATATATATATATATATATATATATATATATATATATATATATATATATATATATATATATATATATAACTAAGATTCAAACGACACTCGGACAAACAACCGGATACCCTAAGTCCACAACCAAACAAAGAACAGGAAATAAAGTGAGTTATCAGTCCTAAGTGTGACATCCCCATTTTCAAGGCCAGAAAAGACGGATTTTGTTTATGTTTTATAAAAATCAGAGTACTTCTTTTAATAAAAATGTTGAGGAATTTGTTCCCAGTAAACATGATAAATACATTATCAAAGCGTTTCCGAAGAAATGTATTTTTATTCATTTTAAAACATTTGGGATGTCATCGTCAATACAGAACCATAAGCATAAACAGAACTTACATTCATTTACACTAGTGATCTATATCTCTTTTAAATCTCTCAGTGTAAAGTAGCTTCATATCGATACCTGCGATATAAATAAACTAAGTGGGTTAGGTTGGGAAACCTGGTGAGTACATAGGGTTTTCAACCCACAATAATATAATTATTATGTTTAAACAATCAAACAATCAACCCAATTACCCATCCTCATTATCTTCTTTACTCATAAGGATCTATCCTAAGAGTCATCTATCATGCATTCGTTTATTTCGAGGTCCCTTGCTTCCAGGGTTATAAGATTGGCACTAAATCCATAGCTGCCAATGCTCATTCATAAAGCACTAATTCCATAGCTGCTATAGTTTATTCATTGGGTACTAAATCCATAGCTACCAGTGTTTATCTAACAGGTACTAAGTCCATAGCTACCAATTCCTAACAGGTACTAAGTCCATAGCTACCAGCGTCTAACAGGTACTAAGTCCATAGCTACCGGTGTTTTTCCCATAGGCACTAAGTCTATAGCTGCCAATGTATACTCACATCATCTTATATCTCTCATCATTCATCTACCCATGTCATACCCAACATATTTGTAGATATGAAATATGTATACAGTTTAAAACATTTAAAACATGTATAAAAACATTCATCCAGCATAGACAGCATGTATTCACATAGTATGCACACATAGCACGTAGTTTAAATACTTCATATCTATGTGTAAGATGAAAGTAACTATGCAATCACTTGATACGGTGGTGACTCGGTACTCGGACAACACTTCGTTACTTTTAAAACAATTTTCCTCGACAAAACCTAGTATCATTACCACTAGGGTTTAGTTCAGTATTTACTGAGACTAATTTAATAGTCTAGCTATTATTATTATTATATAAGCGTTAAACAACACTATATAAGTCATAATAATAGCCCAAACAATTATTTTAAGGTCCTAATAATATTGCTATAATTAATTAGAAGCTATATTAAAAATTACATATGCGTAGCTCACTTACAGCGGGTTTTAAAGAAAACCGGGCTTCGCTTGGAGCAGCGTTTTGAAATCAAAAGACCCGTTTTTCTCGGGACTCCGAGAGCCTTGGGGCTTCCCTCGGGTGCTAAGGGTTTTACCTAGGGTTTTAGGGGGGGGGGGGTTAGGAAACTTAGAGAGAGAAAGTGTTTAGAGAGAGAAGTAGAAAATGGGTGAAGAATGAGGCTGCCTTCGGTTCCCTTTTATAGGCCTCAGCCTTCGGTCTATGTTGGGCGTCCAGCAGCGCTACGCTGGGCGTAGCTCGGATAAGCTTGCCAGCCTCGCACCAGCTGGCTCGCACCTGCATCAAATGGATAAGAAGCGAAGGTACGCTGGGCATACCAACCTCGACGCGGGGCGTAATAGTGAGGGCTACGTGGCGTGATCCGAAGCGCATTTCTTCATCAGCGATGGGTGGCCCAGATGCTGCCATGTCACCAGCTCCTTGCCAGGCTTCGCAAATTCGATGTTCTTTATATCCACGCGAAGGTGGGAACGTATTCTACAACTTTCGTTTATACTTCGTCGGCTAATTTTGACTTTATTTTAAAATTTATATTATTAATAGGCCGGGACTAGATTGGTCCATAAAAAATTCATAACTTCTTCATCCGACGTCCGTTTTTGTCTGTCTTTTTATCGTTATGCTCCTATTATCAAGATCTTAAATTCTTATTTAGGTTGTGTCGGCTAAAAACCGCTCGATCTAATTTTCAAATTTCGGGTTGTACATCGCTAAGCTGAAACTTCAAAAAATCATAACTTCTTCATACGATATCAGATTTGGGCGTTCTTTTTATGGACGCTCTCGGTTCAATGTATTCTATGACTTTCGTTTAGGTCTCTAAGGATAAAACTCGCTCTATCACAAATTCACTATTTATGTTTCCCGGTATTGTGCCGGTTCCACCGCGAAACTTCGTCGGGTCATAACTTCTTCGTTATAACTTGGATTTCGGCGTTCTTTATATGTATGGAAACCTTGTAACATATACTACAACTTGGTTATTATTTATTCTAAATAATATTTTGCTGAAAATGCATTTTCGACACTTATTGCCTCTAAATTGACTACCCTGGATCTATGGGCGTTACAATTATCTCCCCCTTAGGATGATTACGTCTCGGAATCATCAACGAAACAGGGCTTACATGATGAATCCATATGTTATATCTTCATCCTAAGTAATAACCGTAACTTTGATGTTTCTTCGAACGAGTATCTAACTCTAAGACTTCCTGACTGCAGGCGGTGCCCGATCTTGGACCCACTCTCTATCTCATGTTAGACTTTCAGTCTTGATCTTCATGTCACGATATCGATCTTTATTGGAGACTCCTTCTTTAACAAACTTGAGATAAGTTTCTTCCTTCGATTATCATAATAGACCGATGGGTCATGTTCTAATGACCTCTCATCGTATGATGCATTGCTTGGACTTAGGTCTTTTAGAGTCAAATTCCAGAACAAACTATACCTTTCTTTATGTTCTAATGTGATACAATCACATTTCAATATGTAGCATTTCTAGCTACCAACTTCTTTAAGAATCATTGCGATACTTCAACTGATCGCATTGGTTAGCTTTCATTTCAATCTTCTGGTTTAAGTCAGATGCTACATCGAACTTGGTTCTCTGAACCACGTATCATACTCATTTTAGCCGGACTCAATTTGATATGACCACTAGGGTCGGAATAACAACAATCTTCTTAGTCATTATCGAAACGATGGCAATGACATGCTTGAATAAAACAGAATCAATTATTGGCTTCTTGGTAACCTTGTGACTTTCCCTGATCCAAGCGTGAGTCCTGTGCTTCCGGTAGTATATGCATCTACTACTTTTCACACCTAGTCATACTCGTCCCAAAGTATTGTCTCGCAGTCCCCAAGTCCTAAAATCACAAAACAATTTAACACATACGAGTGTGTCCAAATAATCATAAAAATTTCCCTAGACTCTACTAGGACTTCTTCCATGCGTATCTTCAATCATCAATTTTGCTTCAACTCGGTTGGTGATGGAAATTCCAAATGATAGGAAAACTTTAGGAATTACACCAATCATTCTATCATCCCGCCAATCAAATGTGTACATTCAAATGTACCATACTTCTCTAGGCGTACTGCTATTTTATCAGACGTATTCTAAAGGCAAGATACCTCTCTTATAATATCTTCTGATAGGTATCATTCACTATCGTAAGCCGTCTCATTTCCTCTATTTTCTCAGTCTATCATGGTTCGCATCACTTCCTGAACTTCTGCCATTGTGATAGGTTCGGGTGCAGGCACAACGACCGATGCATGACCCATCACATTCTTAGGCTCAGGTTGTCATCTTCCTCGGATATTTCCTAGTCTATCTTCACCATGACGTTTTGTACACCAAGCAGACGTTCGTTGTACCGAGACGAGAACTTAAGATAAGAAAGATCTTATTTATGATAGACATGCAAATCTACCGATTACTCCGAAAAGTTACATGCGAGTTCTAATACCGTATCTAAACGTTTAGAAATCTGAACACATAAAATTTCCAGATCCGGTCGGCAACAAACCATAGATCCGAACAAATAA
Organism: Lactuca sativa; assembly: GCF_002870075.4. NCBI lineage: Eukaryota > Viridiplantae > Streptophyta > Magnoliopsida > Asterales > Asteraceae > Lactuca > Lactuca sativa. The sequence goes on from NC_056624.2 coordinate 52,453,110, forward strand.
TAGTGTATAAGGCATCTTTATAAAACATAAAATATTTTAGGCATCTTTCCTAAAATAAACTAGTGCTTGTGTCTAAAATATAGCAGACACCCATCTCACAATCATCGCTTAGCATTCTAAGTTTAAGTCTAGAAATTTCCTATAAATTCCTAGTTCGCTTAAACTAATGCTCTGATACCAACTATGACATCCCCATTTTCACGGCCAGAAAAGACCGATTTTGTTTATGCTTTATAAAAATCATAGTACTTCTTTTAATAAAAATGTTGCGGAATTTGTTGCTAGTAAAACATGATAAATACATTATCAAAGAGTTTCTGAAGAAATGTATTTTTATTCATTTTAAAACATTTGGGTTGTCATCCTCAATACAGAAACATACGCATAAACAGAACTTACATTCATTTACACTACTGATCTACATCTCTTTTAAATCTCTCAGTGTAAAGTAGCTTTATATCAATACCTGTGATATAAATAAGCTGAGTGGGTCAGGTTGGGAAACCTGGTGAGTACGTAGGGTCAGGTTGGGAAACCTAATGACCCTTTTTTCTCGGGACTCCGGGAGCCTCGGGGCTTCCCTCGGGTGTTAGGGGTTTTACCTAGGGTTTTAGGGGGGGGGGGTTAGGACACTTGGAGAGAGAATGTGTTTAGAGAGAGAAATAGAAAATGGGTGAAGAATGAGGCTGCCTTCGGTTCCCTTTTATAGGCCTCAGCCTTCGGTCTACGCTGGGCGTAGCTCGAATAAGCTTGCCAGCCTCGCACCAGCTGGCTCGCACCTGCATCGGATGGATAAGAAGCGAAGGTATGCTGGACGTACCAACCTCGGACGCAGGGTGTAATAGAGAGGGCTACGTGGCATGATCCGAAGCGCGTTTCTTCATCAGTGATGGGTGGCCCAGATGCTGCCACGTCACCAGCTCCTCGCCAGGCTTCGCAAATTCGACTACAATCTTTAAAAATTCGTAACTTTCGCGTACGAGCTCCGTTTTCGATGTTCTTTATATCCAAGCGAAGGTGGGAACGTATTCTACAACTTTCATTTATACTTCGTCGGCTAATTTTGACTTTATTTTAAAATTTATATTATTAATAGGCCGGGACTGGATTGGTCCATTAAAAATTCATAACTTCTTCATCCGACGTCCGTTTTGGTCTGTCTTTTTATGGTTATGCTACTATTATCGAGATCTTAGATTGTTGTTTAGGTTGTGTCGGCTAAAAACCGCTCGATCTAATGTTCGAATTTCGGGCTGTACATCGCTAAGCTGAAACTTCGAAAAATCATAACTTCTTCATACGATGTCAGATTTGGGCGTTCTTTTTATGGACGCTCTCGGTTTAATGTATTCTACGAATTTTGTTTAGGTCTCTAAGCTAAAACTCGATCTATCGCAAATTCACTATTTACGATTCCCGGTATTGTGCCGGTTCCAACGCGAAACTTCGAAGGGTCATAACTTCTTCGTTATAACTCGGATTTCAGCGTTCTTTATATGTATGGAAACCTTGTAACATATAATACAACTTGGTTAAAATTATTTATTCTAAATAATATTTTGCCGAAAAGTCATTTTCGACACTTATTGCCTCTAAATTGATTACCCCGGATCTATGGGCGTTACACTAAGCCCTTTCAACCTTAGTTATATAACTATATCTATATAGACATGATTTTGACAATATATAAGTTTAAAAGAGTTTAATAAAGAGTTTAGCATAAAAGGGTGTTAACCATTGGAATGGTTATTGATGACTTGATGTCAGTCTATCAAATGTTTTGAAATAGTTTACTTGATAAAGCAGTTTGAAGTATAAGAAACCCACTTGTTTGATAGTTATTAATCACATGTGATTGATATAATAACTATAATGTTATCAACTTGTATCACCCCATAAAAGCATTTAAAATAATTTAGAAGATAAGTTAAGGGGTATGAACTCACCTGTAGTGAGTGATACGAATGTAAGATTGATAGAGGATGCTAAGTGTCAAGTGAAGCCTCGAGCATAAACGAATCCTATTAAGCATATAATGATACATATATGTATATAATTAGTGTATATACAACTAATCATGCAAGCTAACCACTATAGGGACTAGGAAACACTTGGATTGAAGTGTTTTAATCACATATGATTGTATAACCTAGAGTTTACGACCACACATTTGGTGTTTACGGCCAAGGGGAGTTTACGGCCCTAGAGCATGAATTTAAGAGATGTTTAGGGCCCTAACTAGCATTCACTAAGTGTTCACGGTCCTAGGCTTGGACTTAAAACGAGTTTGTGGCCAAGATATACACCACAACAAGGGTTTACGACCTTAAACTCTAGATGTTCATGCATTATATGATGTTTTAAGGCTAGGAATCATGTGTTTATCAAGCCTAGCTAGAAGTTAGAAGAGATACTCACACTTTTGAAGGCCTCTAAGGAGTTCACGGCCCAAGAAGATGAGTTTCATGGATGAAATCAAAGGGTGATACTAGATCAAGAAGGATAACAACTAATCAAATGGAAGAATGGCTTACATTTTTGAAGATCAAGATGAAAGTTCCTGATGATACTTGAGAGGAAATTGAGTTCTTGAGATGGGAGTGTGAGAAAAAGGTTAAAAATGAAGGAATATCTTATATGAGGGGAGGAGTTCACGACCAAGGAGGTGTTTACGTCTGTAAACTCCTCATGATGGAGTTTCCGGCTTGAATGTTGCTCACTGAATTCTCGCGGATACTTCCTAACACCCAATCCTCGAATGTACTAGGCTTAGAACACTCAAACAGACCCTAAACAATGCTAAAAGATAGCAGAAACGAGTCTGACTTGGATTGAATTGAATGGCTGTACAAGATAAAAATTTCGGGTTGTCACATATCCACTACCTCAATGTATGGCGATCAATCCTCTCTTACCTCCAACACTCAGATCAAAAGCCTAAGAGCCAAATAATATGTCATCCTTAACTAACATAAGCTACTACATCAAATGTTTAGGCTATTTTCGTTAATGTTCAAACAAACAAAAGGCCAAAAACTACAATCTTGCAGCTTCACTCTTGTCGATCTCTCACAAGAAGTGTCATACTATCATTCAATTGTTGTTGAATTACATCCAATAGATTGTTGAGGTACTAAAGGAGCTCCACATCTTTAATGTGAGAGCCAGAGATGTAAAGTTGTTGGACAACCCTATCAATGAAGTAGGGGAGGCCATTCATCTGCTCCAGAATAACACCTTTTATTTTTAAAGTTTGAGTTTAGTAAAATCCTTTTCTGTTTGTGCATCTCCTTCTAAATAGCATGTTTGGTTTCATGGATTAGGTCCAAATAGAACTGAATGATTGATTCCATTTCTTTGTTGTGGGTTTGTCTTAGAAAACTAGGTTTCGTTTGTAACTTGGAAATATGATTAAGCTTTTTTGATGTGGCTGCTTATATGGGTAATCTAGGCTACTACCATTTATTTCTATGACAAATAAAAAGACCAATGATTTCTAATAAATATCTTAACGTTTAATTTCTTAAGAAGTAATTATGAAAATATGTATAAACCCTTGTAAGTTTACATATCCTAGATAGTAAATGGATATATTTGGAAATATTAATATAACAACGAAAAGACCCCTACTTCATTTTGAAGATAGTAATGAATATGTAGAAATTGATTTTGTTGTTTAGTAATAATCAAAACGTGTGTGTGTGTGTATATATATATATATATATATATATATATATATATATATGTATATATATGTGTGTGTGTATGTGTGTGTGTATACATTTATTTAGTGATAATGAAAAACATGTATATATAATTTGGGTTTATTATACCGATTTCATATATCATGTATTCATCTGTTAGGCTTATGCAAGAAGAATACATGCAACAAATTGCAACATATTCTATCAAGAAGGTCAACAAACTTAAAGAATGAGGTCAAATTTTAATGTTGAAAATTTATGTTTAAATCATATGGTCAAATGTTTAGAATCTACGAAGAAGGAACCTAAAAGCAATATAAGGACTATTGCATTGTTTTATCTTTGTGAGGAAACTAGGTCTTATTTAAAGGTGAATGTTACATTTGATGAAGTAATGCAAAATTCATAGAATTTGAAGAAGGAATATAAATTTTTTATTGCAAACTATGGGTCAGGCTAATGATGGGTCAAGATGTACGTAGTTTGATGCTTGTTTGGTTTCTTTTAATGTCATTTGTATTTGTTTGTTGTGGTTTAAAAAAACAATGGAATTGTACTCTTATGGTATTATATGAAGTAATGCTACATTTTGTTTTTTGTATTCAAATTTTAATGTGTGTTTGCATTAATGTATTTTGTTGTGAACAAAGTTTGACAAATGGTATGGAAATATATGTGTATTGATATTTACATAAAATTGCAAAGTTTGGTGATTCAGACTTCCCCCTCTACTCTTACTCTTTTTGGAAATTTCATTATTAATACTCCATCCTCCATGGTTGATGGGGAGAATCTAAATTTAAATCAAATACCCGTAACTATTGATAGGGAGTATCAATTGACAAATTTAGGTGTCGCTACTGATAGAAACATCATTACGGATGAAGAAACTTAAATAAATAGTCCTCATAAAGATACCTATGTTGACTGCTCATAAAATAAATCTATAGCTATTCGATGAAATTCAATTCATACTTCAAAATGAGGTAATTGATGTGGCTTCAACCGCAACACAATAACAATATCTTTCAAGACATCATATCTAGCAAAAGATCATCCATTGAATAAAGTAATCGTCTACCCAGACTTGGGTGTACAAAATTGCTCAGCTAAAGGTGTTCTAGAAGAATGTCATGTCACTTATTTTCTCTCCAAAATAGAGCCTAAATCCATTGAAGAGGCCTTAAATGAATCATATAGGATTATGGCCACACAAGAGGAATTGGTTGACCCAAAACCACTTTATCTTAACCTATCTTCTGTTCAACTAGTCGATATGTTAATAGAAATAGGGTATGATGAGGATAAACCTAATACTACAAAGTCTAAAAGGAAACTTTTCAGGTGTTGTGGCATTTTGTTTCATACCACATCCTTCGTTTTCTTTCTGGCAAAATAGGGCATAAAACTCATTGAACATATTCTAGTTAAATGTTAATGTAGCGTCCCAATTTTCAACCAATTTTTTTTTAAAAGGTAATACTTCATTCAAACATTCATTAATTCATTCATTCGTTCATAAGGAAACCATTGTTTGATGATCAAAACTCAACTAGTAAAATCATAGTATAAAATAGAACATGTAGAAATCTCAAATCCTGATGTTGATGCACGTGTACAGTCAAGCCTTATCCCTTTTCCCGATCTAATGAAGTACCTCAAAAAATAGTAAATCAACAACTATAAGCCACAACCTAGTGATTTCCCAAAGATACCACACACAACAATATACATACAATGCATACAACAAATGGCCTTCATCACAAAGCTAGTTTGGCCCTTTAGCCTTCAACAATAAGTTGGTCCGGCCGCTTTGGCCTTAACATAAACTTGGTCCACCCGAGTATCTTTGCCTTCAACATAAAGGTGGACCGCTGTCAACTCACAAAAAGATGCGTCAACATATATAACAGACAAACAAACAAACAGTTCAACACAACAAGCAATTGACTAAACTAGTCTACTTATCTAACAACACTCTACAACATAACAACATCCCAACATATAGAGGATACTGATGGGGTTTTGAGCATTCTAACACTTCCTAAGTGTACATGCAACCCTAATAACCTTGAATCTATGTTTTCTCTATATACATGCAAATTTCTTTTTCAAGGTTATTTCCTAAACTAGCATGGCATGGGGAAAATATAAAACATAAAAACTAATAGAAATATATACCTTGTTGTTGCTTGGATTCCTTCAAGACTTTGTGAGCCTAGCACCCCAAATGTTGTGCCTCAAATGCTTCACACAACACCACACAACTTGGAATAACTTGAGAGAATACTTCTACACTCAAAAATCGGTTATGCCCTCTCTAGAATACTAGGTAGCCAATTTTGCTAGCCAAAGGGTTCCTTTTATAGTGTTGTCACAATCAGGGTTTTCACATGAATACTCTTAAATTTCATGACTCTTCATTTCTCATGACCCATGGGTTTGTAACTCCCATGGACTATCCATGGAGCTCCATATGGTTATAACCAAACCCATAAACTATGGATCATTAATCCACCATAAAAGAGTTGATGATTGTCATAATCAACCCTATATATTTAATTAGTCTCACTTGGTTCACCAAATTAATACTAGATTAATACTTGATCAATACTAATTAAATAATACTATTATTAATATATTAGAACTTATGATATATTAATAATCACAAGTGTACTTTCTCTCATTTTGTCTCTTCAAGTGTTGCAATGCCATGCAACCCAAATGGACCATACCGGGTCGGGTTAAATACATACCAAATAAAGTTATGGACTTAGACACTATATCCAACAGTCTCCCACTTGGATAAGTCTAATAACTCTATTTGAATATATGACTTCAGAATCCGACTAGCAATCGTAGCTCTTTCAAAGTCTATCGGAACTGAGATGATGATGATACGCCATTTAAAATAACTGATCATATAATCCTCTGCTCTCAAGATATCAGTCGGACAAACAGATGGAACATGGTCTTACTTATTGTCCAACATTTGTTTCTCGATCTCTGATTTGTTTCGACATAGAACTAAATTGAACACATCAATTAGGTTCTAACCGGGCCCGGTACATAAGTCAAAACCAAATCATCGAGGGGCCCAAATATCGCTTCTATTTCTAGAAGGAATAGATAAACTTCGACTGATATGTTTGTATTGACTACTTGTTGAATTATACATGAAGGCACGTTTTATAACATCGAGTTACCAATGCGTTTTCATACAATAAATGAATAACCAACTCATAGTCAACAACTCATATCTCTAGGTTTGAAGAGTTATATGATATTACCGTCTCACGATCACTCGAGATAAATTCCATGAAGTGATGCAAGTGAGCGTGGGTTGAATCCAATACTCAGGCCTTATGAGTACTCATGAATGTTGTAGCAACCATTGCTATGTCTAATGCACTTTAGGCAAATCATACAACCCAAATTCATGACAGTCTTAAATCAATACCTACTTCCAAAGTTTGACTGACTGTGGATGGTTTGAATAATGATGTACTTATTCTGGAAGTCAAAACATGCAAAATTGAAACATAGTAAATGATCAACACGAGATAGTAACACTTTACTCATAAATAAATAACAACTTTTATTTAATCATCAAATGCCAATTACATTTTACAAGTTTCAGAAATCTAATTATTGAAACTAATATCATCCTTCAGCTCAATGCGCCTCGCATGTTGTAAATGCTTAACCCTACTCAGTCCCTTCGTGAGGGGATCTGTTGGGTTCTCATATGATGCTACTCTCTTTGACACGAGCAGTCCTTCTTCTATTCTATGTCTGATGAAATGGTATTTTCGGTCAATGTGCCTAGATCTCCCGTGATCTCTTGGTTCTTTGGCCAAAGCAACCGCACTTTCGATGTCACAGAAAATTTCCATTGGCTCCTTTATAGCTGGTACAACCCCAAGGTCTTCAATGAAGTTCTTTAGCCATATCGCCTCTTTTGTTGCCTCGCTTGCTGCTATGTACTCTGATTCACAAGTTGTGACAACTCGAAATTTCCATTCGGTCAAACCCTAAAAGTCAACCCCGTCGTATCATAAATCAATGTCATTATTTCTTATTTTTAAGAAATATAAAGTTCGTTTGATTATTTTAATATTATTTTAAACGAACGGGTGAAAGAAAGTCTCGTCTTGGGTTTTGATTTTTGAAAACCGCAAACACTTCGCGTATTAGAAACACCCGACCAAACTTTTATGTTTTGGGTTTAGAAATCACCAAAACCGTAAACTCATGCCTATGTATGAGTTTACTCCCCAAAAAGTTAGTCATTTGTGTTTACTCCCCAAAAGTCAAAAGAGTAAACTCCAAAATATTCTCTCAAGTATCATCCAAGATTTAATTCCAAATCCTCAAAGTTGTAAGTGTTCTAACCATTTCAAGTTAGTAAAACACTTAATCTAGTGTTTGTGCATCTATTCATCCATTCATTTATGTATTTTGTCTAGATTTTCCAAGAACACCAAGAACACACACTAAGTGTTCTTGGCCTTTTAGCACAAGTCAAGCCTTCCAATAGTAAGTGCTTCTATCCTTTAGTGATTTTAAGCTAGTACTACATTTAAACATCAAGAAAATATGTCAAGAACACAAGATTGAAGGTGTTCACGGTCCAAGAATGTTCTTGGTCCGTAAACACCATAAAGGGCACCAAAGTGTGCCTAAGTCCTTATCTAAGCCCTAGTTTGATGTTTAAACCTTCCTTCACATGTTTAAACCCTTCCTCATTGAGTTTAAACCTAGAAAAACATCAAAGACCATCAAATATAGGGTTTTACGGTTTGGGGATCTCCCAAAACCGTAAACACCCTAAAGTGAGTTTAAGTTGGTTATTTTCCTTCCTTAGGCTTAGAAACTAGCTCATACACTTCCCTAATTGCGTTAGGGACTTGAAAACATGGCTTTACACTCTTCCATATGGGTTTACGGTTTATGAACCCAAGGGAAAACGCCATGAGGCAGTAAACTCCTCAAATGAGGTGTTTTGATGCCCTAGTCCATTCCAAAGGCCAAACCACTTAGTAGAATTGCTCCAAGAGGCTTGTTAAACCACCAAAAAACACCTAGTCATTAGGACTAGAGTTTACGACCGTAAACTCTAGAGTTTATTGCCGTAAACTCTTGGTGTCATGACCATCAAAACCGTAAACTCCAAGGGAGTTTACCCTTGGACCCCAAACACACTAGCCTTTCCCTACAACACTTAGATGCAACCCTTGAGACGTATAACACTTGTATAAAGTGTTTAGCATGTCCTAGAGTGTCTTAATTTTTTTTTATTAGTTGTTTAAAGACTAATTGTGTATATTGTCTAAGTCTTCACTTGACACCAAGCACTTATCTGACACTTCCTTCCGATCCACTTACTACAGGTGAGTTCATACCCCTTAATCAATGTTTTAAACTGTTTTTAAATGTTTTATGGGGGGGATACAAGTAGAATTATGCTAATTATTATATCAATCACATGTGATTAATAAGCAGCATTCAAATGATTGGCTACTCATTAGCCGTTTTACTAAACAGTTTCCTTCAAATGTCTTTCATAAACACTTTATGTGTTTAAAACTCCTTATTTCTCTATACATTTTACTTTGTATATTACTTTTCAAACTTATTAACAATTGTGTTTCAAACAAATGTTTCTTTATACTAAACCGTTTTATCAAACCCATGCCTTCAAACCGTTTTATAGATTGACATCAAGTCGATCTTTTCTTAAGATAATATTTATGTTCAAAGGTTTTACAAAACTTATTTATGCTTTTATATTACAAATTGCATGCCTCTATATGTATAGTTATATAAGAAATGTTTAAAAGACTTAGGAAGGCTATCCACCCTATTTCCTTTTCGCGCTTGAGATGTGGTCTGGTGGGATATCGGGTACTCGTCCGAAGGTCGTTTAAATATTAGTTATATAACATATGTACATATATAGTCATAAAGGCCCTTCCGGTTCATCCCATGCCCTTGGGTAGCAAGGGTATACATCCATGTCCATACGTACCAGTTAGATTACTAGTAAACTACCATACGGGTAGTTTAGGAAGATACTAGAACTATTACTAGAACGCGATACCATACAATGAGTCAGTTCATTCATGAGTCAATACTTGCTAGATAGAGAGCACGTACACTACAGCCAGAACATTAAAGTACATTATTGTACTTGGTAGATAGAGAGCACGTACACTACAACTAGAACATTACAGTACATTACTATACTTGCTAGATAGAGGGAGAACACACATTACAACTAGCACACGTAGAACTTTTCCATACATTACACATACATTAATACGTTGACATAATTGTGATCCACTGTATCGGAGCATGCCTTAAATGTCATGGCCCGAGTTGTAGCCATAATTCTCTTGGAGGGAGAGCGTGAGTTTGCATATAGATCTATACTGGATTGACTATCCTACACCTTGCCGCTAGCTACAGCCGGACCTGCAGGTCTGCGGGTGCCAAACATCATTCCTTTTTACGACCATACTTATGTCATTGTTACCAGTCAATAGTATGGTGCAACTAATCACATGATGCCTTAATATAAATCCGGTTTAAGGTAGTTAGTACAGCAGTAGTTCTTATAGCACTACACTACAGTACTACATAAAACTTTCCCTTTACATATATTTAAGTACTCTTTCACTTAAGCATTAAATGCAAAACTATATTTTGTTAATGATAGTTACACTTGCGAAATTACACACTTTTACAAGAAATGAACATTCAGAGCAGTTAGGTCTTGGTAGAAGACTACATTCAGAGCAGTTAGGTCTTGGTAGAAGACACCTTCATATAATAGTAGGAATCATAGGGATTTCTAGGGTTTTTCAAACATTTGCAGTTGTTTTACAAACATTTTCATACTTACAGTTCATATACACTTTCAATACTTACAATTCATATACTTACAAATTCATACATACAAATACTTACTTACAAATTCTTACATACAAATTCATACATACAAATACTTACAATTCATATACTTACAAATTCATACATACAAATACTTACTTACAAATTCTTACATACAAATTCATACATACAAATACTTTCTTACAAATTAAGACACTAAAATACTTATGATCTCACCAGCTTTAAAGCTGATACTCGCTTTCAAAATTACTTGTATCCTCAGGTCATCTATAGACAGGTGCAGATGCAAGGTTTAGAGAAGATGGAGCTCGTTCAAGACTCATCTTTCATTTTGATTTATGCTTTAGTGTCTATTATAATTTGACAGAACACACTTGTATAATAATTATTTTATTAATGCAATGGATGATGTTGTTGCTTGTTTACTACTTTACATTGTTGTGATACTGTACATGACGTCCTCCGCCCCAAAATGTTTCCGCCGTTCTTGGTTTTGGGGTGTGACAGATTGGTATCAGAGCATTGTTTATAGTGAATTAAGTATATCAACCCATAAAAGATATACTAACTATAAATACATAAGGGATTAAAAATACTCTAACCAAGAGTTTATACTTTAAATAATAAAATATTTAAGAAAGTATACATGCTTGCATTCATACTAAAATCAGTGTCACTAGGACAATACAAAGGAATTACGATTGTTGGGCAACACAAGTGGGCTTAGAGACATATGGTCAAAAATGGGAAGATATAGCCTGATCACCTATATTATCCGAGGGTTGACTAGCATGTGCCTAAGTGTAGTTGTGTGGTTGCAACAATGCTAAAATCTTACCAACCCTACCACAATGAGAACAGTAGAACATAACATTAAACTTAAAATACTATATGAGTATTTGGTGTTACTATAAGTACTTTATACTTGAGAACTAAAATGGGATCTTCATTACGAAGTTGATAGTTGCTAACTGGATACACTAAGGCTATATGTAATTAGGATGTTATAGACTTAGAATCTGTGAAAATTTTACTTCACCCCTATTTTGTGTGAATATGGAGTTAAGATCACTTATTCGAAGGCCTATCCTGTTTCGATTACATATAACTGGTATGCACTTCACAAATAGTGATGTAACTAATGAAGATTTTCTAAATAATTATCTAGATAATTCGTCTAATAATTATTTTCTTACCCCAATTCTCGCATAGATAACATGGCTGGACTCCATCCCCACGGCAATCAGTATCTTCCGAACGAAGTCACTGCTAGTTGGTTTGGAGAAGAACCAGGCAATGATCATTCTATCCCCGTGAATGATCACCATGATGAAAACCTTTCAGACGGGCTAACTCCGAACCAGAGGTTAAGAACCTACCCCAGGCAACTCCCATTCCAATTCCTAACCCTCGTCTGGCTTTTCATGGTCCGACGCCTCCATGGGTGGAATGTTTGGAAACATGGAGCCAAGGATAAGATCAGCCCATGCCATTTAATGGTGACCGAAGCTTTATGACCTAAGCAATGGGGGCTCAACAGACAGAACCTCGCCAATCTTGGTCCGCAGAGTGGCCCGAAATGAGATTCAAGGCAGGACAGCCCTACATTAGATTACCGAAGTTGTCGCCGATGCTAGAATGCATACCCTCCGCACCATTCGTCTAGAAGATGCTCGCGAGAGATCTAAGAGAAACCATGAAACCCTGTTGCAAGCACTGGCTGAATCACGAGCCGAAGTCATAGAGCTCCGAGTACGCCAGAGGGTGTACGAAAGACACCTACTTGACGTGGAACGTCAATTGGCTGAACTAAGAGTTCACTAGAGGGATGACCGTCGCCAATAGTGGACGCTTTACTTTATTTTCTTTATTAAAAGGAATCGTTTTTCTGTCTATGCCCGATGTGGCATTTTCTATGAAACTATCTTGTACTGTAAGTACTTTTGGTTAGATCTTTATTCTGTTAAGAACTATCTTCTCTGGATATGATGTAAGACCTTTACAAGGTTATTTTCCCGAATCTTTACGTCATGAATAGCAAAGATATTGACAGTCGGCTAACTTCCGTGTCCTTCTTTATTCAAGTACTCTTATCATAATTTCATTGGAGTCTATCTGAAACATGCTTTATTCAAATCATTGGACTATAGTAATTTAACTCCGGAGGCATTTCCAAGTCTCTTTCAGTGGTTTGATCTTGTTATTCACCAACCCACAATACCTCGGCTTGAACGACAAACGTCTTGAGACCCTTTTACAAACTCACTTCCATTCCGTACTAGGACTGCATCATAGGGATGTAGGTGAAACCTTCATGAACATACTTCCAATCCGTGCTAGGACTGCATCATAGGGATGTAGGTCAAACTTTCGAGAACACAGTCGTACTCTTTACATGAACAATCTAAGTACATCAAGGGTCACCCAGAATCACTCACAAAATCCTTATCTTTCGTGTTACAGAATCATATCGTCATCCGAAAGCAATTAGTCGAATAGCGAGACCTCCGCCTTTCCTATGGACGCCGCTACCTTCCAAACAACAGTTACAGCTACCGTGGTAGCTGCCGTAACCGCTGTCCTTGCGCACCGTGGCACTATCAGCACAATCAATGCTGATGATGGAATTGAAGTTTCCAATCGTGGTATCCATCCAGAAAGTCGTCAAACGGTAACAGTCACAGGCTCGCAAAGCCGAAAAGCAGAGAAGAAGAAACGAAAGCGTCAAGCCCATAAAGAACGCAAGAAATCCCAAAGGCTGGATATGCAACAGCAGCAAGTGGAAACTCCTGCCATTCCCGTACCGAGCAGGCCATACGAAGGAAAACTCCCGAAGTGTGATAAGTGTAGTTTCCATCATCATGGGGCTTGCCATTAGATGCAATGTTGCAATTGCCTAAACATAGGGCACCATGCTCGTAACTGTGGAGCACTGGCACGACCCATCACTCAAGTCCCTTTCATCGGGACTAACCCTACACACGAGAGTAGTTATAACGCTGAACGATTTAGGAAGCAATTTTCAAAGTGGAGTAACGAGGAAGGCACTCGTGTGCACGTAACACTGGCTAAACACTGCAATCCCGTCACCAAAGCTAGTACTAGCCAGTCATGCCACCAATGCGGGGAGATAGGGCACGTCAAGAAGGATTGCCCTATAACAAAGAACTCGGGCGCAGATGGGAGGATTCTCAGGATCACAGCTGTGGGAGAACCTGCTCCGGAACCCACGTTAATGTAATTAATGCGTTTCGTTGTAACAGACTTATAAACTATCCAGAACTAGTGCAACTAGAGTCTTACCTTTTTGCGAGATCCTGTCAGTATAAGGGTGCTCGTGTTGCGTATACTTGCCTTTTGTATTATACCTAATTCGCAGCAATGGTCTTGTTGTAAGTCTAAAGTATTGTAACTTTGTTGATGGTTGCACGGTTGTGTTTTGTCTGTAAAACGTTTTATGTTCAAATCTAATGTCTTTAAGTTTCAGTATGATTCCGACACTATCATACGACTCGATTCAATTTGATCTTCACGAAAACAAATTCATACGTACATCTCTCTCTTCTAAATCGCTTTTCCAGTGAAGCCGTCATATCAGAACACCGAAGTACTCATGCCAGGAGTACCTCTTAGTTATTTTTCTTTCCGAAGAAATTCTCGAAGTACCACTCGTGCAGTACGTCAAGTTTAATCCAAGGATTCATGCGATTGATCTACCACTGAGGAATGTATACATAAGAGTGATATATAATCAAGGTTCTACATGTTTAGAATTGATGATTCCGCTTTAACTTCTTTTTCCTCGAAAGGAAGTGAGCTTAAAGAAGAATCAATTATTTGACTACCTTTTCAATCTTAATTATATACGACTCGTGTACATGAGATTGTGATTGTGAAAACATGTATGAATTCTAATATGAACTTCAGGACGGAGAACTGCCTAAGCCTACGAGTAATCGCATCGTCATATGAACAAACTTAGAACCCAGTATGACTCCCGTAAACAGATCGCCCTACAGTCTAAACATCTATGGAGATACAAGAACAGTACAGACGACTTAACGAACTACGAAGAAATAGAATTAGAAGACTAGGCTTCTCACTCTGGAGAACCCCGGTCTTATTCTACCAGAGATCGGCGGATTGCATCGTATGTACCTCGGATATCGAGGACTCCGTCAATATTTTTCATTAGAAATCGTTATCTCTGCCTCGCATAGATGAAATGGTTGAGCAAACGCAAGGAAAGAATTACTTTCAGAATTGGTTCTGAGATCCGAATATCACCAGTTCGAGTGTTAGGGAGGGATGTCCGAAAGACTATCTTCCGAACTCGATGCAGACACTTTGAATCCGTAGTTATACCCTTCGGATAGGACCAATACGCCCATAGTATTCATGAGTTTAATGAATAGAGTCCGTCTTTCTTACTTGGATCAGTTCGTCATTCTCCATGTAACGACTTACTTATCTACCCTCGTAGTAAGAAGGAACCCATTGAAACATTACCGTCGGAGGAACTTACGCAAAGTTTTCTAAACACGAGTTTTGAAAATTAAGGGTTAGATTTCCTACGACACACTATTAGTGATGTGGAAAATTTTGAGTACTCTTTCAATTTGTCAAAACCATTGAGAATTTGTCGACACCAGAGACGCTGACAGAAATTCGCCACATTCTAGGTCTTACAGACTTACTATCATAGTTCATTCAGAACTCCTCGCAAATTACAGGAACCCTTTCGACTTTGACCCAGCAAGGAGTGGCCCTTGACTGGGAAGTTTAGCAAGAGAAAGAACCCTTGGAAGCTCCAAGTGAGAGACCAAGTTCTTTAGGAAAAACTCACTCTAGGAATGGCTTAATATGCTTCGTATCACGTGGAAAGAAAAATCCAAGATAGATAGCACCTCCGGGATTCTTACCAGAATCGGTCCTGTACCTCGCACAAACTAGACCTACTCCGCGAACTCAGCAGCATACATTTTACTCTTCGCGTCTCGATCGTGAAACCATACCTTTCCGTTAGGACTCTTGTAAGTCCACTCGTAGAGATCCTCGCCTTCGTATTTGAACCGTAGCGACCCTTGACCGAGAGGTCAAGCGGACAAAGCAACGCAGTCTCCCGTTAGTGAAGGTTCGTTGGGATACCAACCGAGGACCCCATTTCACCTAGGAGCGCTAGAACCAATCGATTAGGACGTTCCCTCCTCTCGACTCGATCATTCATACCTACTTCCTTATCTAAATTCTAATTTCAGGACAAAATTCCCTTTAACAGGGGGATGATGTGACAACCCGAAATTTCCATTTGGTCAAACCCTAAAAGTCAACCCCTTCGTATCATAAATCAATGTCATTATTTCTTATTTTTAAGAAATATAAAGTTCGTTTGATTATTTTAATATTATTTTAAACGAACGGGTGAAAGAAAGTGTTGTCTCGGGTTTTGATTTTTGAAAAACCGCAAACACTTCGCGTATTAGAAACACCCGACAAAACTTTTATGTTTTGGGTTTAGAAATCACCAAAACCGTAAACTCATGCCTATGTATGAGTTTACTCCCCAAAAAGTTAGTCATTTGTGTTTACTCCCCAAAAGTCAAAAGAGTAAACTCCAAAATATCCTCTCAAGTATCATCCAAGATTTAATTCCAAATCTTCAAAGTTGTAAGTGTTCTAACCATTTCAAGTTAGTAAAACACTTAATCTAGTGTTTGTGCATCTATTCATCCATTCATTTATGTATTTTGTCTAGATTTTCCAAGAACACCAAGAACACACACTAAGTGTTCTTGGCCTTTTAGCACAAATCAAGCCTTCCAATAGTAAGTGCTTCTATCCTTGAGTGAGTTTAAGCTAGTACTACATTTAAACATCAAGAAAATATGTCAAGAACACAAGATTAAAGGTGTTCACAGTCCAAGAATGTTCTTGGGCCGTAAACACCATAAAGGGCACCAAAGTGTGCCTAAGTCCTTATCTAAGCCCTAGTTTGATGTTTAAACCTTCCTTGATATGTTTAAACCCTTCCTCATTGAGTTTAAACCTAGAAAAACATAAAAGACCATCAAATATAGGGGTTTACGGTTTGGGGATCTCCTAAAACCATAAACACCCTAAAGTGAGTTTAAGTTGGTCATTTTCCTTCCTTAGGCTTAGAAACTAGCTCATACACTTCCCTAATTGTGTTAGGGACTTGAAAACATGGCTTTATACTCTTCCATATGGGTTTACAGTTTATGAACCCAAGGGAAAATGCCATGAGGCCGTAAACTCCTCAAATGAGGTGTTTTGATGCCCTAGTCCATTCCAAAGGCCAAACCACTTAGTAGAATTGCTCCAAGAGGCTTGTTAAACCACCAAGAAAACACCTAGTCATTAGGACTAGAGTTTACGACCATAAACTCTAGAGTTTACTGCCGTAAACTCTTGGTGTCATGACCATCAAAACCGTAAACTCCAAGGGAGTTTACCCTTGGACCCCAAACACACTAGCCTTTCCCTACAACACTTCGATGCAACCATTGAGACGTATAACACTTGTATAAAGTGTTTAGCATGTCCTAGAGTGTCTTAACTTTGTTTATTAGTTGTTTAAAGACTAATTATGTATATACATATATCCTTATATGTTATTAGGATCTTCGTGCGTGTCTAAGTCTTCACTTGACACCAAGCACTTATCTGACACTTCCTTCCGATCCACTTACTACAGGTGAGTTCATACCCCTTAATCAATGTTTTAAACTATTTTTAAATGTTTTATGGGGGGGGGGGGGGGGATACAAGTAGAATTATGCTAATTATTATATCAATCACATGTGATTAATAAGCAGCATTCAAATGATTGGCTACTCATTAGCCGTTTTACTAAACAGTTTCCTTCAAATGTCTTTCATAAACACTTTATGTGTTTAAAACTCCTTATTTCTCTATACATTTTACTTTGTATATTACTTTTCAAACTTATTAACAATTGTGTTTCAAACAAATGTTTCTTTATACTAAACCGTTTTATCAAACCCATGCCTTCAAACCGTTTTATAGATTGACATCAAGTCGATCTTTTCTTAAGATAATATTTATGTTCAAAGGTTTTACAAAACTTATTTATGCTTTTATATTACAAATTGCATGCCTCTATATGTATAGTTATATAAGAAATGTTTAAAAGACTTAGGAAGGCTATCCACCCTATTTCCTTTTCGCGCTTGAGATGTGGTCTGGTGGGATATCGGGTACTCGTCCGAAGGTCGTTTAAATATTAGTTATATAACATATGTACATATATAGTCATAAAGGCCCTTCCAGTTCATCCGATGCCCTTGGGTAGCAAGGGTATACATCCATGTCCATACGTACCAGTTAGATTACTAGTAAACTACCATATGGGTAGTTTAGGAAGATACTAGAACTATTACTAGAACGCGGTACCATACAATGAGTCAGTTCATTCATGAGTCAATACTTGCTAGATAGAGAGCACGTACACTACAGCCAGAACATTACAGTATATTACTATACTTGCTAGATAGAGAGCACGTACACTACAACTAGAACATTACAGTACATTACTATACTTGCTAGATAGAGGGAGAACACACATTACAGCTAGCACACGTAGAACTTTTCCGTACATTACACATACATTAATACATTGACATAATTGTTATCCACTGTATCGGAGCATGCCTTAAATGTCATGGCCCGAGTTGTAGCCAGAATTCTCTTGGAGGGAGAGCGTGAGTTTGCGTATAGATCTATACTGGATTGACTATCCTACACCTTGCCGCTAGCTACAGCCGGACCTGCAGGTCTGCGGGTGCCAAACATCATTCCTTTTTACGACCATACTTATGTCGTTGTTACCACTCAATAGTATGGTGCAAATAATCACATGATGCCTTAATATAAATCCGGTTTAAGGTAGTTAGTACAGCAGTAGTTCTTATAGCACTACACTACAGTACTACATAAATTTTTCCCTTTACATATATTTAAGTACTCTTTCACTTAAGCATTAAATGTAAAAATATATTTTGTTAATGATAGTTACACTTGGAAAATTACACACTTTTACAAGAAACGAACATTCAGAGCAGTTAGGTCTTGGTAGAAGACTACATTCAGAGCAGTTAGGTCTTGGTAGAAGACACCTTCATATAATAGTAGGAATCATAGGGATTTCTAGGGTTTTTCAAACATTTGCAGTTGTTTTACAAACATTTTCATGCTTATAGTTCATATACACTTTCAATACTTACAATTCATATACTTACAAATTCATACATACAAATACTTACTTACAAATTCTTACATACAAATTCATACATACAAATACTTACAATTCATATACTTACAAATTCATACATAAAAATACTTACTTACAAATTCTTACATACAAATTCATACATACAAATACTTACTTACAAATTAAGACACTAAAATACTTATGATCTCACCAGATTTAAAGCTGATACTCGCTTTCAAAATTACTTGTATCCTCAGGTCATCTATAGACAGGTGCAGATGCAAGGTTTAGAGAAGATGGAGCTCGTTCAAGACTCATCTTTCATTTTGATTTATGCTTTAGTGTCTATTATAATTTGACAGAACACACTTGTATAATAATTATTTTATTAATGCAATGGATGATGTTGTTGCTTGTTTACTACTTTACATTGTTGTGATACTGTACATGACGTCCTCCGCCCCAGAACGTTTCCGCCGTTCTTGGTTTTGGGGTGTGACACAAGTTGAATCAACTACTGTCTCCTGCTTGGAACTTTTCCAAGTAATTGCTCCTCCATTTAGGATAAAGACCCAGCCTGACTGAGAGCGGAAATTATCCCTATCAGTCTGAAAGCTAGCATCACTATATCCTTCCACTCTCAAGTCATCACTACCTCCGAGGGTAAGGACCCAGTCCTTAGTCCTCCGCAGATACTTGAGAATGTTCTTTACCGCTTTCCAGTGTGCCTTGCCAGGGTTCCCTTGATATCTACTGACCATGTTCAAAGCAAAGGCCACATCAGGGCGAGTACAAGTTATAGCATACATGATCGAACCCACATCGGAAGCATATGGTATATGACTCATTTCAGCTATCTCAGCCTCTGTACTCGGACTCTGAGTCTTACTCAGCTTGGCATTACTCTGGATTCGTAATTCTCCTTTCTTGGAATCTTGCATACTGAACCTCTTCAGTACCTTATCCACATAAGTACTCTGACTAAGTCCAATTAGTCTCTTACTCCTATCTCTTAATATCCTTATCCCTAGGATATAGGCAGCTTCCCCAAGGTCCTTCATAGTGAAACACTTCCCAAGCCAGGACTTAACCTCCTACAAAGTTGGGTTGTCATTTCCTATGAGAAGTATGTCATCCACATACAACACCAAAAAGCTAAGTATGCTCCCACTGGCCCTAACATACACAAAGGACTCATCCTCACTCCTAGAGAAGCCAAACTCTCTGAGCTTCTCATCAAAGCAAAGATTCCATCTGCGAGATGCTTGTTTCAATGCATAAATGGATTTCTCAAGCTTACACACTCTATTAGGGTATTTTAGATCGATAAAACCCTCTGGCTGGGCCATGTAAACATCCTCAGCCAACTTCCCATTAAGGAAAGTTGTTTTAACATCCATTTTCCATATTTCATAATCATGAAATGCAGCTATGGCTAATAACACCCTAATAGACTTAATCTTTGATACTGGCGAGAAGGTCTCATCATAGTCAACTCCCGGAGTTTGAGTAAAGCCCTTCGCAACCAGTCGCGCTTTGTAAGTGTGTACCTTCCCATCCATGTCGGTCTTCTTCTTGAAGATCCATTTGCACCCTACAGTCTTACGACTGGGTACATTGTCAACCAATTTCCAAACTTGGTTGTCATACATGGACTGAATCTCACTCACCATAGCCTCCTTCCATTTCGCAGACTCAGGGCCTGCCATGGCTTCCTTATAATTATTAGGTTCATCCAAATCTATCAATGTACTATCACTGATATATGTATCACCTTCAGTGGTGATGTGATAACCATAATAAAATTCAGGTGTGTTCCTCACCCTAGTGGAACGTCTTGGAGGTACAGACTCATCTATCGGCTCAACAGGAGCTTCCTCCTCAGGTTGGACGATAGTGTTTGAGGTTCCTTCACCACTTGACTCTTGAAGCTCTTCAAGGTTAATTTGCTTCCCACTGTCCCCTTGGCTTATGAATTCTCTCTCACGAAAGACTCCTCTTCTTGCTATGGAGACCACATTATCACTGGGTCTATAGAAAGGGTAACCAAAGGATCTCTGTGGGTAGCCGATGAAAATACACCTCTCGCTTCGGGGTTCAAGCTTTTCATGAGTCTCACGCCTCACAAAAGCTTCACAACCCCAAATCTTGATGTGGTCCAAATTGGGCACTTTCCCAGTCCACATCTCGTGAGGTGTTTTGGCAACCTTTTTAGTAGGGACTAGATTAAGGATATGGGCGAAAGTCTCTAAGGCATACCCCCAAAAAGAGATTGGTAATGAAGCTCGAATCATCATGGAACGAACCATATCCAACAAGGTTCGATTGCGCCTCTCAGCCACACCATTCAGTTGTGGTGTCCTAGGAGGTGTCAATTCTGATACAATCCCACATTCCTTAAGATAGTCAAGGAACTCAGTGCTAAGATACTCTCCTCCCCGATCGGATCGGAGCATCTTGATGTTCCTGCCCAATTGATTCTCAACTTCCTGCTTAAACTCTTTGAACTTTTCAAAGGTTTCTGACTTATGCTTGATTAAGTAAATATATCCTTATCTACTATAATCATCAGTAAAAGTCACATAATAGCGATTAGAATCCCTTGTAGCAACTCTAAAGGGCCCACACACATCCGTGTGTACAAGGTCCAACAGACCTTCACCCATATCAGAAGTACCTATGAAGGGTGACTTTGTCATTTTTCCAAGCAAACAATACTCGCAACTATTATCTGACTTGAGGTCAAATGATTCCAAGACTCCAGCCTTTTGGAGTTGGCTTATGCGTTTCTTGTTAACATGTCCAAGACGACAATGCCACAAGGATGCTTTATCCAAGCTATCTGAAGAATCAATATACAACACATTATTTCCAAGATTTTCCACAACATTCACAGCTTCATATACACCATCACAAGGTAATGCTTTAAAGTAAAATACATCATTATGATAAACATCAATAACACCATTATTATTATCAAATGCAAATGTAAAACCTTGTTTGTACAAGCCATGAAAAGAAATAATATTTCTCGCCATTTCCGGTGAGTAACAACATTTATTCAAATCTAACATTAACCCATTATTAAGCAATAAAGAATAAACTCCTATCTTGGTGACAGGTGATGCTTTCCTGTTGCCCATGACTAAGTTTATCTTCCTGTGCTCCACTTGCTCACTTCTTCTTAGGCCCTGCAAATCAGTACAAATGTGAATACCACAACCTGTATCAAGCACCCAAGAATTAGCATTAGATGAGTTATTAGACAATATTGTATAAATACCTGCGTGGGTCGGTTTAACCTTCCCATCCTTTACATCATGCAGATATTTGGGGCAGCTTCGCTTCCAGTGCCCCTTTTCCTGGCAATAGAAGCACTGTGCTTCCTTTGGGTTTGAAGAAGGGGTAATGGGACCTTTCTTTGTCCCACTTGAAGAGGAACCATCAAGGGGCTTACCCTTGGTAACCTTCAAATGGGTTTTCCTCTTCTTACCCTTTCCTTGCCCAATTGCAAGAACAGGGGCTGCTGAAGGAGTAGGAGTAACAACCGCTTTACCCTTAAGGCCATTTTCAGCTGTCCTTAAGAGTCCTTGAAGTTTGCTAAGTGTGACTTCCTCCTTGTTCATATGATAAGTCATACGGAACTGATCATAACTTGGAGGTAAGGAATGGAGAATGATGTCAATCGCCAATTCCTCAAGGAAGTCAACATTGAGCTTTAGCAACCGGTCAACGAACCTCTGCATCTTCTACAAGTGACCGGTGATGGGTTCACTATCCTTCATCATTGCGGTTATCATGGAGGAAATGATTTCATACCTCTCTTGACGCGCTCTCCGATGGTACCTTTCCATTAGATCCTGGTGCATCTCATAGGGATAGAAATCTTCATAAGACTTTTGGAGCTCTGGAGTCATTGTGGCCATCATGATGCAGGATACCTTAGTAGCATCCTTCTCATGTGCAATGAACTCCGCAAGCTCTTCTGGAGTAGCAGTGGTTTCATTAACAACCTTAAGCTCCCTGTCGAGGACATACTCCTTGTCCTCATAGTGGGTAATCATTTTGATGTTTCTGATCCACTCATTGAAGTTGGATCCATCAAAGATGACCTTACCAAAGAAGTTCATTAGTAAAAAGGAGCCTGTAGGGTTTGAGCCAACAGTGTTATTGGAAGACATCTGAAATAAAAGAAAGACAAGTTTCATTAGATTAAGAGTCCTTAATAAGTCACCCAAATGAAATATTAAGGCTAGGATCCAACAAACTATTTATAGTTGGAAGAGGGATGTCGTAATCCACACTATAAAATATTTGAAGGTGGGTAAATGGCGATTTACCAATTTCCACCATAAGAACGAAATATTTTATTATTAGGTTTCATTGGATTTGAAATTCCTATATCTTTTTGAGATACATTGAACTTTTCAATGACATGCTTGAATCTCGATTGTGCCTTCTCAAGTTTGTGACTGGGATACCGAGGATCACAAACAAGGTGTGAATAACCATACAAATTGACTTGGTACCCTTAACTATATTACCTAATCGATGTGCCGGTTAACCACACACGCTCCACTGATCTATAATAAACTCAAGTTACCCTTTGCCACACTTACTAGTCCTTGTTAGTGTGCCGGTTAACCACACACGCTCCACTAACGACTTGGTAAGGCACAAAGTGTAATTTTATGGGCTAGCACCTATTTCACATTTTCCTAAAGTAACTAAGATTGGGAATTTATAATGTATAGTTACTTTATAATTCATTATACTTTTAATAAGAATTTAAAGTCGTATCCTACCCGTTCGGCTAACGACCCTCCACCGATCAAGGAAGCGGTGGGTGAGAGTGGACACCCATTAAGTCACCATTTTATAGGCAACAACCTTATACCCCCCTTATAGACCGGCTTCGTCAATGAGGCCTACTAACGGTATGAATGACATATTCTTATACATATCTATATAATAAAATTATAATAATAGTATAAGTGTTGATTTTTAAAATTTTAAAAATCTAAGGTTTAATTTGGAATTAAAGTATTAAAGTGTAGGGCTTTACAGATTCCAAAACTTGAGGGCAAGAATTGAAACTATTCCAAGGCTCTTCAATTTGTAACTTATGAGTTTTAATGGTTCATAAAAATGAACACTCTTCATTTTATGAAACCTCTTTGTTCTTTAATCACAATTTAAAGAAGTGACTTTTGGTTATCTATAACTTGAGGACAAGTTATGGACTCCATCATTGCCATTATGATCAAGAATTAAACATACATGAAGGTTACACATAATTCCTATGATCATGTAAAAACTCATAAGAACACATATTCATCACAAGCAATTTCAAGAAATCATATTAACACATATAATACTTGAAAATTGATAAAAGTCATGTGAAATGGGTTAACATAATCATTACCTCTTTGAAAAACAGATTTTACAAGTCCAAAACAGTTTGGGATAATGATTTTAATCCATTTCTAGCAACAAAACTCGAAAAACTGCCCATCATGCTCCTACTCGTCGAGTGCATGAACCTACTCGACGAGTAGGATGAATTTGGTCATGGACTCGTTGAGTCCTCCGCATGAACTCGGCGAGTCCAGTCGTCAGTGAGCAGATTTTTTTCGATTTTTAAGCAGTTTTACATCAAGTATACAGAAAACAATCCTAGTCTCTGATACCACTGATGGGGTTTTGAGCATTCTAACACTTCCTAAGTGTATATGCAACCCTAATAACCTTGAATCTATGTTTTCTCTATATACATGCAAATTTCTTTTTCAAGGTTATTTCCTAACTAGCATGGCATGGGGAAAATATAAAACATAAAAACTAGTAGAAATACATACCTTGTTGTTGCTTGGATTCCTTCAAGACTTTGTGAGCCTAGCACCCCAGAAGTTGTGCCTCATATGCTTCACACAACACCACAAAACTTGGAATAACTTGAGAGAATACTTCTACACTCAAAAATCGGTTATGCCATCTCTAGAATACTAGGTAGCCGATTTTGCTAGCCAAAGGGTTCCTTTTATAGTGTTGTCACAATTAGGGTTTTCACACGAATACTCTTAATTGTCATGACTCTTCATTTCTCATGAACCATGGGTTTGTAACTCCCATGGACTATCCATGGAGCTCCATATGGTTATAACCATACCCATAAACCATGGATCATTAATCCACCATAAAAGAATTGATGATTGTCATAATCAACCCTATATATTTAATTAGTCTCACTTTGATCACCAAATTAATACTAGATTAATACTTGATCAATACTAATTAAATAATACTATTATTAATATATTGGAACTTATAATATATTAATAATCACAAGTGTACTTTCTCTCATTTTGTCTATCCAAGTATTGCAATGCCATGCAAACCAAATGGACCATGCCGGGTCGGGTCAAGTACATACCAAATAAAGTTATGGACTTAGACACTATATCCAACAGATACATATGGTAATATATGGTATAGTGAGAAAAATCACTTGAACAACTACCTAGTCAACTATTAGCGATCCAACTAGCGAGTAGGCATGTCAAACACGAAACGATCTATAATGCTATAACTGATCAATGACTAAGGAAATCTGATAACGAAAAACTAGATGCTTCATCAATCCCAATAACACTATATGACTATCAAATAAGTATTAGCAAAATTATAAAAGAAACCATTTGTTAAGAAACATTATAAAAACCATTTTCTAAGTAACATCATAAAAACCATTTGCTCCAAAAGTTTACAATTTAAAATTAGAGTATGATCATAAGCGCGAAATTACAAAATACGAAAGTTTCCGATGTGTGTATAGTCATGACTTACCCTTCCCACGATCATGTGAAATACCTACAACATTTAATCCATAACTGTAATCTTAAACTTAGCGAGTTCCTTAAAATACCACACAACACAATATACACACAAGCACATAACGTTAGCCTTCACTTCACGACTGGTCCACCCCTATGGCCTTTAACATAAAGTTGGTATGCATCTGGCCTTCAACATAGTGTTGGCCCGCCCAGGTATCTTGGTCTAACACACAAAGAAGGACTGACCTCAAGCCACCACAAGATATTTCGAATATATAACACATAGACAAACAAACAATTTGAAGGTCTACCTGTCTAACAGTTCACTGCAACAAGTTCACATCATACAGTGGCTCAAACTGCACACTACACTACAGCTGGTAGATCACTAAATAAATGCATAGTTGTATTTTATCATATATAAGATAGACAGTTAACCATATGATCCTACTCTAAAGCCACAACCAAACAAGGAACTATTCATTGGTCTGGGGGTGGTTACGTTTTGCTGAAATGCAGCTGAGTACCCAAATCCTCATGAAACTTCTTCCAAAATTTGGAGGTGAAACATACATTATGGTCATAGACTACAAAAACTGGAACCCCGATTATCTCTGATGAAAAACGAAATCTGACCCATGATCCTTTCTTCCTTCCAAATTTCCTTCTTCAACCCCTCTAATTGAGCTTTCTTGACCAATTCCAATAAGGGCGAAAAAATAACCATCCTCAAAGATAGATTCTTGATGGGTGCATTCGCTGCCTTGCAACTCAAGGCGTCTACCACAACATTGGCCTTCCCCGGGTGGTACAAAATCTCACCCATCAGGAATCTGTCTTTGAGAATGGTTATTTTTTCACCCTTATTGGAAATGCTCAAGAAAGCTCAATTAGAGGGGTTGAAGAAGGAAAATTGGAAGGCCACCCGGGTGGTACAAAATCTCACAATCATAATCCTTCACCACATCCAACCATATATTTTGCCTCATATTCAAGTTCGGTTGATCCATCAGATACCTCAGACTCTTGTGATCAATATAAATAGTGCATCCGACTCCATACAAATAATTCCTCCAAATCTTGAGGGAAAAAACAAGGACCCCAAATCTAAATCATGCACAGGGTAGTTCGTCTTATGAGGCTTCAACTGCCTCGAAGTGTATGCAATCACATGACCCTTATGAATCAACACTGCTACCAAGCCCATGATCGATGCATTCCAAGAAACGACAAAGTCATACATACCCTCAACAAAGTCAAAATCGGAGCCTCTAACAACCTCTGCCTCAAAGTCTCGAAAATTTCCTGCTGATCAGGCCTCCACTAGATAAATCCTAGAGAAATCCTGAATAAATCTCCGGTAATAACCTGCTAAACCAAGGAAGCTCTTGATCTTAGATGGTGTCTTCAGAACCTCCCATTGCATCACTGCCTCAATCTTGGCTGGGTCGACCACTATACCATTCCAGTTGATGATGACCCCAAGAATTGCACCTCACACAACCAAAACTCATATATGGAGAACTTGGCATAAAGCCTCCCTCCTCAAGGTCTCCAAAACCTCCTATAAATGCTCCCCATGCTGCTCCTTGGTTCTTGAATAGACCAAAATATCATCAATGAACACTATCATAGACCGATCCAATATCGATCTACATACTCGATTTATGAGATCCATGAACGTTGTAGGTGCGTTGGTGAACCCAAATGGCATCACCACAGACTCGTAATGACCATAATGTGTCCTAAAGGTCATCTTCTGCACATCCTCATCCTTGACCCTCATCTGATGATATCCCGACCTCAAATCAATCTTGGAAAACCAAGATGCACCCTGAAGTTGGTCAAATAAATTGTGAATCGTCAGAAGTAGATAACGCATCTTCGTTGTCAACTTGTTCTACTCCTGGTAGTCAATGCACATCCTATGTGAGCCATCCTTCTTTTTCAAAAACATGATCGGAGCTCCCCACGATGAACTGCTCGGTCTAATGAACCCTTTGTCTGACAGCTCTTGTAGCTATGTAGAAAACTCCCACATCTCTGGAGGTGCTAAATGATAGGGTGCCTTGGCTATCGGTGCCGCACCCGGAATCAGATCAATGCAAAACTCAACCTGACATTCAGGAGGCACTCCATACAATCCTATACATCGGGGAAATCCCGAACAGTAGGCACATCGTCCACCGCCATCTTACCCTCTTATCTTGTATCCACAATATAAGGAAGGAATCTAGAGCATCCTTGATGAATATACTTCCTCGCTATTGCAACTGAATAGACTGTTGGTTCATGTTGAGTAGCCTCCATGAATATTGCGGAACTAGTAGAGCTCTCTCCCGGAACTTGGCAGTGATCTCTGCCACATTATCCGTAGTCTGGAGAAGGTCCTGAAATTCCCTCGCCAGCTGTTGTACCTTGATCGTTGGTGCAAAATCAGCTTGAAACCTCGTCACAAAATTATCCCAAGTCATGGCCGCACATCCTAATGCATGACCAACCTCCTCCAACCAGTCACGAGCTCGGTCCCTCAGGAGGCAGGATGCGAAACCCACATTCGACCCCTTGGGCCAGAAGCTTGTTTGCTGATCATTCTCCATGTCAACGATCCATCGGCAGCAAGCAATAGGGTACTTATGCCTGAAGAACTCTAGGGCTCCACAAGCCTTGAACTCCCAAAATGAGAGAGTTTGTGCCCTTAAATGTCCCGCCGCGATCTTGTCCCTACAGGCACCTAGACGCTCGTCCATAAGCTCCATAAACCCCGGCTTGATGTTACCAAACATCACATGAGTAGCATCCAAAATATCGTGAGTGATCTCAGATGTGATGAACTCGCACACTCTCTCATCAATCGATTCGGCACCAGAGCCAGAATCAAAACCCGATCTAGAACCTCCTCCTCGAGTGGTCACCATACTGAAATACAAACATATAAACGATCAGAATAGACTCGAGGTAACCCTCACTTTGCAAGCTCCTTAGAATCTTCTAGAAAATCCTTGACTCGAGTACAGATCTTGTGCTTTCAGTAGTACAGGGCCAATACTACCTTCCACGCCTATCTGTACTTTCCTCAAGAACCATCTCAAATCCTCTAAGTCGCTCCACTAAATAAAATCACACAACCCTATGCTAAGCAATATATATATATATATATATATATATATATATATATATATATATATATATATCCCCACTGAAGTACTCCTTATGCTCTCCTAGGATTCCTTGCCTGGCTGGCCTCATACAAGGAACTTCTACCAACACCGTTGATTTCCTTATGAATGCAAATTGTACAAAATGCGGGATCAGATAAATGGCCGAATAATGATTCTACCCTAAACCTACAACCAAACAAGGAATGGGAAATATGGTTAAATCAATCATTCTAAGGCTATATGATGCTAACCGTATACTATTTTTTAAACATACACTTAGCAATTAACTCTGTCAATATAGATTCCAAGTAATACATATCACCCAATTCCTCCTAGGTTACAAGACATAACACAAATCAAACAATTCTATCATGCGATTCCTAAAGGTATCCTTAGCCCTACTCTAGCATGCAATTGACATAACAACAACTAATAATGATACTTAACTATGGGTATTTTAGGAATCACTTACTTGAGCTTGGTTGATTGCACGCATCGCACCCCTTTCGTTATAAAGATATTTTTTAGAAAAATTATTTTCGTTTTTAAAAAGATTTGCCAATTCCTTAGTTTAAGTTCAGACACACCCGAGAGTGTTCCTGAATCCCTCAGACCAGGGTTCTGATACTAACTTGTAACATCCCAAAAAAAGTGATAAATTTTTTCGTTTTTATAACCATCAAATCAATACATCAAAAGTTTCAAAACCAGTCATAGTAAAAGTGTATCACAATCATCAGAGAAAAATAACAATCATCGGTACGAAAATCATAAGAGGACGCTGGGCAGTCAAGTCGGGCCCTTCCCTTTGGAACTGGAAGTACCTGAAAATGTTTAAATCACAAACCGTAATCATAAAGCTTAGCGAGTTCCCCAAAATACCACATACCATACAAATGGGCCCAACCCAACATGTAAATGGGCCCAACCCAAAGTACATACAAATGGGCCCAACCCAATCATGAAAATAGGCCCTACCTAAAATACATATAAATTGGCTCAACCCAACATATAATAAATGGGCCCAACCTAACATATAACAAATAGGCCCAACCTAACATACAAAAAAATGGACCTAGCCCAATATACAAAAAATGGGCCCAACACAACATATAATAAATGGGCCCAACCCAACATACACATGCAAGAGTCACAAAGACAACTATCATCCTACACAGTACTGTGAGAAGACTTATCTTTCTCGTAGGATCAGGCAAATCTTAGCTAAGCATCACGAAACAGTGTTACTGCCTGCCTATTGAATCACACAAGTTCCTACCTTAGTCTACACTCTAATACTGATAATTTGACCAAATTTCCACCTAGTTAAAAAGTCAACGGTCAAAGTTTGACTTCTACTGGCCCCCACGTCATGTCCGATCCATGGCTAAGTCGTGGCTGATGAGTTGAGCCCCGACCCAATTTCTCAGTCACAAGGAAAACCATCGCCACACCGTGGAATACAAATCATAATGTTGTGGCACCAATAGTCCAAAACAGTCGCGAATTCTCCAATTCCCATGTTGTGGCAAACAGGATGCCACGTCGTGGGTGATGAATTTTCACAACTTAATGGATTCAACCCCTAAATCATTAAGCCAACCCTTCATCTGTCACACCCCCGAACCAGATGGCGGAAACGTCCGAGGGCTATTGTGACTCAATTGAATACCATCACAATGAATATACATGAAACATAACATCATACATTACCAAGCATTGAAATGTTACAACTGGTAGCGTTTTCATTCAGTACAATGATCCATAATATTACATGCCCAAAAGTAAATTGTTCGATACTAATTAATACAACAGCAAGACGTTACTGAGTATATTTTTCCTTTTCGATTTACCTGTTACCTGAGAATACAAGTATTTTGAAAAACGTCAACATATGAAATGTTGGTGCGTTCATAAGTAATGTTTGAAATATAGTGGTTTGTATTGTTTTGAAAATCACCAGAAAATCCGATATTTTCTGAAAAGAGCATAGTATAAAAAGTGTGAAGATCCGTAAGTATGCTTGTTTGTTTCTATAAATGTAAAAGTACAATTTGTAAAACTCGGTATGTAACTCGTAGGTGTATTAATTGAAAACCCTAGGAAAACCCGATGTTTTCCTAATACTTTGCATCAAATGATTTATATTTTGTTATTTCATTGCGACGGGTGTATTCGTTGAGTCCCGGTGACGTTGGATTAATTATGGATTGTGAATTGTTATAAACACACATTAATGAAAATGACTAGTTTACAACTATACAAACGATCCCTTAGGCATCGCTCGCACTATTCACTTAATCCAATCACCCGGACTTCTCATAGCCCCACAACCGAGGAGGAAAAGAGGGTGCGAAGCCCCCGATATTTTCCATAAGTCGTTCAAGGCTATCGTGAATGCGAAGGGCCCTTAGCCCGGCTCGCATTTGGTGAATTCTCGACTTTACTAGTAGCACCAGAGGGCCCTTGGGGTCCAACAGCACAAAGCCTGTAAAAGTCCTTTTACACGGGATTAGGTCATATAAGACCCAACTACATGTAAGTGAGTTTCCTTCGGGCCTAAAGATCATGTCATTGGGCTAGCTAGGCCCAACAAACACGATTTGAAACTTTCGGGCCCAAAGACGGTGTATCGACGTCTGGTGTATTCCCACGTGTGTGTTGAGTTCCCGAAATTTCCGCGTGTGTATTGAATTCCCGAGATTTCCGCGTGTGTATTGAAGTATCGTCGTGTTAGTAATTTCGGATTCATTATTGATTCGAGACCGAATCAATTCGTTTGATAACGATTTTTGGTGTTGAAGGTGTATTATATTTCGCCGATAGTCGAGGTACTAGTATTTCATCATGTCGGATTTATTGTTTAAAACATTAGAATTTTACATTTTTGCAGCCCCTTTCTTTTGGATAAATTTACACTTTTGACCCTTTGTATACAAGAATTTCTATTTTAGTCCTTAAACCATTTTTCTTGACACTTTAGTATCAAAACTTGTAGAAAAGGTATTTTTCAGCTCAAAGTTATTTGAAAAACAGTTTTAGTCCCTCAAATGAAATTTTCTCGGCTGAAACCCTTATTTTCGCATTTTTTACACTTTTGGCCCAAAGTAGAAAATTTTTGCATCTTTAGTCCCTTTTAAATATGAAAAGCATTTTTAACCCTTGAAATGGACTTGGAGCACTAGTAGTCCCCTGTTTTATAGAAAAATACAGTTTCAGCCCCTCTAATTTGAAAATCTCGCAAATTGGGCTTTATTGGGCCGAAAAATTCATTTTTGGCCCATTATGCTTAAAATTTTCACATTTAATCCTTAAAAGAGAATATTTCCAGAAAAATACATTGTTGAAACTGTTTTGACTCATTCATCCATCAGAATTTGTATTTTTTCATTTTGGGCCCTTTAACCTTATATTTTTAACATTTTGAGTCCAAAAATGGGATTTTTAGCCCAAGGAGTTCATATTAACCAACTTGGTTATTTTTCTAGAAATGATTTGTGTGTAATAATATGTTTAATACTTGTTTCATACATCCTAATGCAAATCTCGATTTTAAGGACTTTTTGACTAGTTTCAACACCATAATCACATAAGAACATGTAAATAAACATAGAAATCATACAAAGCATACATATACTCATAGATCTACACATTTGCTTGTATTCCCCCCCCCCCCACACAAAACTTATAAAACCGAAAAATAGGGAGTATGAAGCTCACCTTTGGGTGTGGTTTCGGTTTTGGAGAAGAGATGGATAGAAATGAGGTGATTTTCGGCCTTAGCAACCTTTCCTTGGAAGATATCGAGTTTAGGAGCTTCTAAGGTGCAAGATTATAATTTCTTATGAGTTAAGAAGAGATGTTTGATAAATCAAGGAACCTAGATCATAGATTTAAGTATAAACTTACCTTAAGTGATGATTCTTGTGGAAAATCTCTTTGAAATGCCCTTATGTCTCGAAAAATTTGGTGAAGAAGGGTAAGAGTGTTTGATAAACAAAAAGTGGGTGAAGTTTGTGTGTGTGGGAGCTCTCAGCCGAGAACCAAGAAGAAGAAGAGAGAGAGAGAGTTGAGGTGACAATCCTAGATGTATGTTGGTCCATGCATGGAGGCATGTGATGTATAAGTGAGGTGGCAAGGCCTAAGTCAACTCTTCACTTCCTTGGGTTTGGGCTTTGGGCCGAGATTTTGAAAGAAAAAGGAGAGTATTGGGCTTTAATGCTCCTAAGCCCATATTAGAGTTAGGTTTGATGATTGTTGGCCCTATAAAATATAAGTGTGATTTTTATACTTTGTTGGGCTAGTTTAAATTAATTATGGTTCATAATGGTTCATAATATTCAATTAATTTCATTGTAGGCCCAATGTGGCCCAAAATGTTGGAATAAATGAATGTGGGTCCAATTAGAGCCCATTTAAAAGTTCTAAGCCCATGATAGTCAAATTGGAAGCTTATTGGTCCATTGAGTCCATTAGGAAGTCCTAGTTCAAAATGGACCTAAACAAGAACTTCTAGGGTTTCCAATTGCTTGTTGACTATTTGTAATACTTGTATGGTGTATTTGATTGAAAATTTTGATGTCATAAAGTAACCATCATACATGCTCTTAAGTTTTTGATTCTACATTTTACTTGAGTGTAGTGATTACAAGACACAAAATTTCTAGTTGTGACATCATCCTTTCCAGAAAAGCTTCCTAGTGACCACTATGTCCTAACTATTGATGCTTTTCGACCATGCATGCCCAATACATGGCTAGAAAATCTAGGTAAAAAATGAAGAGAAACACCAACATTTCATAAAGTTGCTAACTAAAAATGAAGAGAAACACCAACATTTCATAAAGTTGCTAACTTTATGGGATCCTTCCACTATAACTACATCATCATGAAGAATATATGACAATAACCTAGATATAGAAACATAAAGCAATAAAGTTTGAATCTTGATCACTTACAAATGTCCAAAATATAAGATTAAAGATGATGTATGAGGCTTGCAAGCTAGATCTACACTCCAAGTGTGTTTCCTTCTTCTTCAAAACACAAAAAAATACCAACAAAAGCTTAAGATCTTCAACAATGGAGGCTAGAGATACAAAGAGATTGAGAGGGAGGTGGTGGAGATTAAGGATGTGAAAACCCTACCCATCACATCCGTCTTCAACAATGGAGGCTTGCTCTATTTTCCGTCTTCACGGCCTCTGACTGGGCTACTGCAATTTGAGTGGCTAGGTGAGATTGAATGGTTATTGAGAGAGTTTTCGTACGACGATTAGAGTACTCCTTCCGACTTAATGCGTCGGCTACCACGTTGGCCTTGCCTGGATGGTACTTGATCTCACACTCGTAATCGTTCAATAATTCAACCCATCTTCGTTGCCTCATGTTCAACTCTTTCTGGTTCAAGATGTGCTGGAGACTCTTGTGGTCCGTGAAGATGGTGCACTTCGTACCGTAAAGGTAATGCCTCCAAATTTTTAGGGCAAAGACCACGGCTCCCAATTCTAGGTCATGGGTCGTATAATTCACTTCGTGCGTCTTTAGTTGGTGGGATGCGTAAACTATCACCCTTCCACGCTGCATGAGAACGCAACCTAAGCCCTGATTTGACGCATCCTAGTAGACCACGAAATCTTCCGTTCCCTCCGGTAGTGATAGTACCGGGGCAATACAGAGAGCTTGTTTCAGGGTTCAGAATGCGACTTCTTGTTTGTCCGTCCATTTGAATGGTACGCCCTTTTGTGTAAGCGAGGTAAGTGGCTTGGCGATCTTAGAGAAGTTTTGAATGAATCTCCTATAGTAGCCTGCTAGACCCAAGAATTGACGGATTTCCGTGGGTGTTGTCGGGATTGCCCATCCTTCAACAGCTTTGACCTTAGAGGGATCCACATGAATTCCATCTTGGCTAACTACATGACCTAGGAAGTTCACACTCCGGAGCCAGAACTCACACTTGGAGAGTTTTGCGTATAGCTTTTCCGATCGCAGATTTTCTAGGATTTGTCGGAGATGTTGGCCATGCTCTTCTTTGCTTCGGGAGTAGACGAGAATGTCATCGATGAAGACAATGACAAAGTTGTCGAGGAATGGTCGACAGATCCGGTTCATCAGATCCATAAATGTGGCAGGGGCATTTGTTAGACCGAAGGGCATTACGACAAATTCATAATGTCCGTAACGAGTTCGGAAAGCGTTTTTTGGAATATCCTCTTCCCGGACTTTGAGTTGGTGGTATTCGGACCGTAGATCTATCTTAGAAAAATAACTAGCTCCTTGGAGCTGGTCAAATAGATCATCGATTCGTGGGAGTGGGTAGCGATTTTTAACAGTGAGTTTATTTAACTCTCTGTAATCGATGCACATTCTAAAAGATCTGTCCTTCTTTTTGACAAAGAGGACTGGAGCTCCCCATGGCGAGTAACTAGGGCGGATGAATCCCTTGTCCAAGAGTTCACTGAGTTGGCTAGACAATTCCTGCATTTCAGCAGGAGCTAGCCGATAGGGTGATTTAGCAAGAGGAGTTGCTCCTGGAATGAGGTCAATTCGGAACTCCACTTGTCTCTCTGGAGGTACTCCAAGAAGATCTTCAGGAAACACGTCTGGGAACTCACATGATATAGGAATGTCTTGAACGTTAACCTCTTCCTTGGTTTTATCCACTATGTGAGCCAGGAACGCCAAATTGTTCTTTCGTAGATGTTTCTGTGCCTGAATGCACGAGATGAGGCGAAGATTCATGCTAGGTTTGTCTCCGTAAATGACTAGGGTTTCGTGATTGGGAAGGCGAAGGTGAACGGCCTTCTCGTGACACATAATTTTAGCATGGTGGGGGCTTAACCAGTCCATGCCAATAATCACATCGAAACTCCTAATGGACACAGGCATTAAGTCTATTCGAAAGACGTGTTGGTTTAGGGTTAGGGTACATCCGATGTAGATTTCCCTGGTGGATTCGGTTTTCCCATTGGCCATTTCTACCGTAAAGGTTTCATTGAGCTTCTAGCGCTGTTGTTTTAATAAATGCTTAAACTTATTGCTTACGAAACTTTGCTTCGCTCTGGTGTCAAATAGGATGCATGCATAAGTGTGGTTTAGGGGAAACGTACCGGTAACAACAGCGGGGTCCTGAATCGCCTCTCCCAGACCCATGGTCAGCATCCTTCCTGTTCCTCCATTTCCGGGATTGTTGTTGTTAGGGCAATCTCGGTGGAAATGCCCAGTCCTCCCACACCCATAGCAGGTGTGGCTAGGCCCTGCATTGTGGCCTCCGGTAGTGATGTTGTTGTTGTTGCGATTGTTGTTGTTGTTGCTGTTTCCCTGTTGTTGGTTCTGGGGAGGGTAGGTCCTGCAGTACCTCGCCGTGTGTCCCCTTCGATTACAACTGGTGCACTGCAACTCCTTGCATTCTCCATTGTGATGGAAACCACACTTGTTGCACTTGGGAAGATTACCGGAATAAGGTCTAGGAGCATTTGAAGCAGCTGAGGCTGGAGCATGTGGTGTGGCTGGAACCGGTGCGGTGACAGCATTAACTGCCACTGTCTGCTGCTTTTTAGAGGTCTTGGGGCCCTGAAGCCCCTTCCTCTTGTTGTTCTTCCCTTTCTTGCCATCACCTTCCTTCTTGCCTTCAGTCTCTGCTGGCTTCTCACCCTTTTTGTTGTTATGGTCATACAGCTTCTTCGCCAATCTTTTTGCACTGTCAAATGTTTCGGGGTTTGTAGCTATCACATTTCCTTGGATTGGTGTTGTTAATCCCCAGATGAATCGCTCAATCTTCTTCCCTTCCGAGGTGATCATACTCGGGCATAACAGAGATAGTTCACTAAATCTCGATATGTAGGCATCGATATTCGCATTCTGCACAGTGAGGTTCCACAGCTCTTGCTCCATTTTCTGAATCTCACCCCGTGGGCAGTATTCAACCATCAACATTTCTTTCATTTCCGACCACGACATGGAGTTGGCTACAGGGAGTGTCATGGCTTCCACGTGTCCGTTCCACCAAGTGAGCGCTTGATCGACAAAAGTGCAGGCTGTGAACTTCACTTTCATCTCCTTAGGACAATCGCATATCTCGAATACCTATTCCACCTTCTCGATCCATCGCTTCAGAGTGATCACCCCTCCAGTGCCGTTAAAAGTTCGTGGTTTGGCGTTTGTGAAGTCCTTGTAGGTACATGTTTTGGTGGGTCCTTGATTCATCCCGTTGTTCGAACTCTCGGCCCCTTGCCCGTTGCCTCCTCCGTTATTCCCTTGGTGAAGTTGTGCCATAGCTGCGGTGACCGCAACAGACACGGCCGCCTGGAATGCAGTGGAGTCAACTTCGGGTGGGGTTGGTCCAGGGTTTCCGCGAGTAGGTCTGCGAGGCATCTTTCTGTCATGAAACGGAAAGATGTTGAGTGTTTGGGATTTCTGGGAGGTTGTGACCCTACTGAATAGGTGCACGGTACGAACTTAAACACTCCTACCTTTTAGCATACAATCATAGATTCGCAACACATAGCAATTTGTAATATCATAACAAAGCAAGTAAATGTTTACTAATATTATCCGCATTTGATACATGAAAATTTTGCTCGTAAGAGCATACATGAGTGACACTAGTTCGACAGCATAACGGCTCTATGAGTAGTGTAGTCACTTAAACATAGAGTCGAGGTACATATCATAGTTCCTAATGACCTACTAAGATAAGTCTATCCATAATCGCGATGAGTTGCGTCCTGAGGTGGTGTCGAGGATATGGATGCTCCCTGAAGACGAGCCACCAGTCGTTCTGTGTCCTGGAGTCGAGACTCCCACCTTACCTGCCTCATGTGAAACTCCCGAAGGACGTCACGTGTCTCCTGTTTCGCACGCTCGACCCTAGTCCACAGCTGGCATACCTGATCAGCAGTGCCCTGAGCAAGATCGCCAGTGTTCCGTAATCGTCTCACCATGACCGGTAGGGCTCGGTCGGCCGGTCCTCCATCCCTCAGGTCAAAGAACTCGTGCGACATGCCGAACGGGGGTCGTTGTCCCTGCTGTCTGCTCCATCTCCAAAGATCAATACCCCAGGGAGGGGTAGGACCAGTGGGGCCCACACGGTAAGCAAGCACCCTGATCCGATAAGGGGGGTTGATGACTTCGGACTCCGCGTCCGAATCACCCCCTTCCCCGTCATCGGGTTCCTCCTCGATGCCCCCTTCATCTTCTTCTGGTTCAGCAGGCTCACCCTCGACTCCTGCTTCCGGTTCTCCGTCAGATTCCTCTTCGGGGTCTTCCTCAGGCTCCTCCTCAGGCTCTTCCTCTAACCATCCGTTATTTCCCTGATTAGGGAAATAAGGATCTCCGGGGTGATGAAAACCAACCATGCTGTCTGCGTGAGTATGTAAATACGCTAACATTATTCCTAGGATGCTACAACTATTATACAGACTAAGCAGGCGTTCTCTTTTTGGTGATAGAGGGGTATAGTTTTTAGGTTCCCTAGCTATCACGATCTCATCAGAACGTGTGTTAGTTATACTTTGGAGAGAATGTAGTTGATCAGGCTACATCCACTCCTTGGTACCGCTAAGAACAGTCCTGAATTAACCGAGATACTAGCATTATCTTGTTTGGTTCGGCGTTATGTTTCTTATTCCTAATGCAAGCAAAGGTGTTTTATTGTTGTATTTTACTTGTTTTGTTCAGAGTTATGTTAGTCCCTCTTTTGGTTTATAGTTGCATATCAATGTATGGTTAGATATGCTAGTTCACTATAAACAGAGCTCTGATACCAACCTATCACACCCCCGAACCAGACGGCGGAAACGTCCGAGGGCTATTGTGACTCAATTGAATACCATCACAATGAATATACATGAAACATAACATCATACATTACCAAGCATGGAAATGTTACAACTGGTAGCGTTTTCATTCAGTACAATGATCCATAATATTACATGCCCAAAAGTAAATTGTTCGATACTAATTAATACAACAACAAGACGTTACTGAGTACATTTTTCCTTTTCGATTTACCTGTTACCTGAGAATACAAGTATTTTGAAAAACGTCAACATATGAAATGTTGGTGAGTTCATAAGTAATGTTTGAAATATAGTGGTTTGTATTGTTTTGAAAATCACCAGAAAATCCGATATTTTCTGAAAAGAGCATAGTATAAAAAGTGTGACGATCTGTAAGTATGCTTGTTTGTTTCTATAAATGTAAAAGTACAATTTGTAAAACTCAGTATGTAACTCGTAGGTGTATTAATTGAAAACCCTAGGAAAACCCGATGTTTTCCTAATACTTTGCATCAAATGATTTATATTTTGTTATTTCGTTGTGACGGGTGTATTCGTTGAGTCCCGGTGACGTTGGATTAATTATGGATTGTGAATTGTTATAAACACACATTAATGAAAATGACTAGTTTACAACTATACAAACGATCCCTTAGGCATCGCTCGCACTATTCACTTAATCCAATCACCCGGACTTCTCATAGCCCCACAAACCGAGGAGGAAAAGAGGGTGCGAAGCCCCCGATATTTTCCATAAGTCGTTCAAGGCTATCGTGAATGCGAAGGGCCCTTAGCCCGACTCGCATTTAGTGAATTCTCGACTTTACTAGCAGCACCAGAGGGCCCTTGGGGTCCAACAGCACAAAGCCTGTAAAAGTCCTTTTACACGGGATTAGGTCATATAAGACCCAACTACATGTAAGCGAGTTTCCTTCGGGCCTAAAGATCATGTCATTGGGCTAGCTAGGCCCAACAAACACGATTTGAAACTTTCGGGCCCAAAGACGGTGTATCGACGTCTGGTGTATTCCCACGTGCGTGTTGAGTTCCCGAAATTTCCGCATGTGTATTGAATTCCCGAGATTTCCGCGTGTGTATTGAAGTATCGTCGTGTTAGTAATTTCGGATTCATTATTGATTCGAGACCGAATCAATTCGTTTGATAACGATTTTTGGTGTTGAAGGTGTATTATATTTCTCCGATAGTCGAGGTACTAGTATTTCATCATGTTGGATTTATTGTTTAAAACATTAGAATTTTACATTTTTGCAGCCCCTTTCTTTTGGATAAATTTACACTTTTGACCCTTTGTATATAAGAATTTCTATTTTAGTCCTTAAACCATTTTTCTTGACACTTTAGTATCAAAACTTGTAGAAAAGGTATTTTTCAGCTCAAAGTTATTTGAAAAACAGTTTTAGTCCCTCAAATGAAATTTTCTCGGCTGAAACCCTTATTTTTGCAATTTTTACACTTTTGGCCCAAAGTAGAATTTTTTTGCATCTTTGGTCCCTTTTAAATATGAAAAGCATTTTTAACCCTTGAAATGGACTTGGAGCACTAGTAGTCCCCTGTTTTACAGAAAAATACAGTTTCAGCCCCTCTAATTTGAAAATCTTGCAAATTGGGCTTTATTGGGCCGAAAAATTCATTTTTGGCCCATTATGCTTAAAATTTTCACATTTAATCCTTCAAAGAGAATATTTCCAAAAAAATACATTGTTGAAACTGTTTTGACTCATTTCATCCATCAGAATTTGTATTTTGTCATTTTGGGCCGTTTAACCTTATACTTTTAACATTTTGAGTCCAAAAATGAGATTTTTAGCCCAAGGAGTTCATATTAACCAACTTGGTTATTTTTCTAGAAATGATTTGTGTGTAATAATATGTTTAATACTTGTTTCATACATCCTAATGCAAATCTCGATTTTAAGGACTTTTTGACTAGTTTCAACACCATAATCACATAAGAACATGTAAATAAACATAGAAATCATACAAAACATACATATACTCATAGATCTACACATTTGCTTGTATCCCCCCCCCCACAAAACTTATAAAAACCGAAAAATAGGGGGTATGAAGCTCACCTTTGGGTGTGGTTTCGGTTTTGGAGAAGAGATGGATAGAAATGAGGTGATTTTCGGCCTTAGCAACCTTTCCTTGGAAGATCTCAAGTTTAGGAGCTTCTAAGGTGCAAGATTATAATTTCTTATGAGTTAAGAAGAGATGTTTGATAAATCAAGGAACCTAGATCATAGATTTAAGTATAAACTTACCTTAGGTGATGATTCTTGTGGAAAATCTCTTTGAAATGCCCTTAAGTCTCGAAAAATTTGGTGAAGAGGGGTAAGAGTGTTCCTTGAGAGTGTTTGATAAACAAAAAGTGGGTGAAGTTTGTGTGTGTGGGAACTCTCGGCCGAGAACCAAGAAGAAGAAGAGAGAGAGAGAGTTGAGGTGACAATCCTAGATGTATGTTGGTCCATGCATGGAGGCATGTGATGTATAAGTGAGGTGGCAAGGCCTAAGTCAACTCTTCACTTCCTTGGGTTTGGGCTTTGGGCCGAGATTTTGAAAGAAAAAGGAGAGTATTGGGCTTTAATGCTCCTAAGCCCATATTAGAGTTAGGTTTGATGATTGTTGGCCCTATAAAATATAAGTGTGATTTTTATACTTTGTTGGGCTAGTTTAAATTAATTATGGTTCATAATGGTTCATAATATTTAATTCATTTCATTCTAGGCCCAATGTGGCCCAAAATGTTGGAATAAATGAATGTGGGTCCAATTAGAGCCCATTTAAAGGTTCTAAGCCCATGATAGTCAAATTGGAAGCTTATTGGTCCATTGAGTCCAATAAGGAAGTCCTAGTTCAAAATGGACCTAAACAAGAACTTCTAGGGTTTCCAATTGCTTGTTGACTATTTGTAATACTTGTATGGTGTATTTGATTGAAAATTTTGATGTCATAAAGTAAGAATCATACATACTCTTAAGTTTTTGATTCTACATTTTACTTGAGTGTAGTGATTACAAGACACAAAATTTCTAGTTGTGACATCATCCTTTCCAGAAAAGCTTCCTAGTGACCACTATGTCCTAACTATTGATGCTTTTCGACCATGCATGCCCAATACATGGCTAGAAAATCTAGGTAAAAAATGAAGAGAAACACCAACATTTCATAAAGTTGCTAACTAAAAATGAAGAGAAACACCAACATTTCATAAAGTTGCTAACTTTATGGGATCCTTCCACTATAACTACATCATCATGAAGAATATATGACAATAACCTAGCTATAGAAACATAAAGCAATAAAGTTTGAATCTTGATCACTTACAAATGTCCAAAATATAAGATTAAAGATGACGTATGAGGCTTGCAAGCTAGATCTACACTCCAAGTGTGTTTCCTTCTTCTTCAAAACACAAAAAAATACCAACAAAAGCTTAAGATCTTCAACAATGGAGGCTAGAGATACAAAGAGATTGAGATGGAGGTGGTGGAGATTAAGGATGTGAAAACCCTACCCATCACATCCCTTAAATAGGGTCATAAAACCTGGAACTAGGGTTTTACA
The DNA here is from genome assembly GCF_002870075.4 of Lactuca sativa. NCBI lineage: Eukaryota > Viridiplantae > Streptophyta > Magnoliopsida > Asterales > Asteraceae > Lactuca > Lactuca sativa. The sequence goes on from NC_056624.2 coordinate 52,495,345, forward strand.
CAAAATAGATGCCACGTCGTAGCCAATATAGCGCCATGTCGTGGCACTCATTAAAGATATGTGCACCATAAAAGTTCTGACACATAGTGGTGATGCCTCTACCACGTCATGGCCAACCAAAAATCCCATAATGCTTTTAAAATTCATACCTCAAAGATGCACAATAGATTCATCTAAGCAGAAAAACAGATGCAAATGAAACTTATCTGTTTTTAGATTCCAATAAAAAAACCACAGCATTTACCGGATGCGTAAATATCAATTCAAAAAACTCTAATGCTTAAAATTAATTCATAAATGTTGTAGTTTTTTTATTGGAATCTAAAAATAGATAAGCTTATCTGTTTTTAAATTGGTGTTTTGATTATATAACTCCGTAATTTATAAACTTTTTAGTTTAATATTGTCGGTCGCAAGCCCGGATAAATGAATGAAGGAGATTTATAACATTAAGTATAGTAATAACCAAATGACCGCAAATTTTTGATACTCTTGGAGCCCAAAAGTGGTTGAGCATCCTCTTATACACATTATTATGAAATATGGATAATACAATAAAATAGAAGACTAAATATATAACCATTACGTACATTAATAATACAATACAACATTTTACTTCTACGGAAAACCTTTGCTGTATACCCTTTGTCTGTAAAATATCACATGTTATAAAAACTAAAAATTGAGGCAACATCATCAAGACAATCGGTTGTAAGGTTTGCGTCCGGGAAAAACCCCGATTTCAGAGATATTATGGGTTTTTAGTTTTTACCTTTTTTTTAATAAAAAAGTCAGCATTAATTCATGGCGATAAATATTAAAAACAAAAAACTCTATCCAAAAAATACTATATTCCACGTTGTTAAGGAGTGGAAGACATTTGTGGGTTGTGTTTAATAAAAAAGAATAATGCAAAGGATTTCTTTTATTCTCAAAAATGGAAGTTGACATTAATATTCAAAATTTTATTCTCAAAATCGTGTTGACCTGGCAACGACTTCTTTTCACGTACACGCTAATTTCATATTATCCTAACTTAAATAGTAATGATAACATGTTTATATTATACATTTCTCTTAAAAACAAAACTTGTCATCTTCACAAGCACATACACATACATTATTCCCCATCTTCTCACAATTCTCATTACAGAAACACAAAGCTTTTTATGTTTTCATATTTTCTAAATCTTCCTTCAGTTTTAAATCAAATGGGTTTGATTTAAAGTCCTTCTAAAATCCAACCTCAAAACCATAGGCAATGGGGAGGATTTCACCAATCAAAATTGTACTACAATCATTTACAGATAGTGAATACATCATCATCATAGATAAAGTTATCGAGATATGGGGACAATTGAAGGTGATAGTTTTGGAACCATTGTTGAGAGTTTTGATGTATGTTTCTCTTGCGATGTCTGTAATGTTGTTCATAGAGAAGGTTTACATGTCTTTGGTGGTTGGATTCAATAAATTGTTTAGAAGAAAGACAGAAAAACGTTACAAATGGGAAGAATTTAAAGATGATGTTGAATCGGAGAACTCGGTTTATCCTCTTGTTCTTATTCAAATTCCAATGTTTAATGAAAGAGAGGTATGTTTTCACCATGCTATGTTTTGGTTACGTTTTATTTATTTTTTTAATTATTATTTGGTTTTTTAGTGTTTTTGTTTTATTTTGTAAGGAGGTTTATCAGCTTTCCATTGGAGCTGTATGTGGGCTTTCATGGCCGTCTAATCGTATTGTAATTCAAGTTCTTGATGATTCGACAGATCCCCTCGTCAAGGTTGATAATTTTTTTTAATGCAAACTCATTTTTATAAAACTTTTATTCTTTTATTACTAGTTAATCTATTTAGAATATACAAAAAAATAGTTAAAAAAAAATTATGTCATTAACAATATTATTTTCTAAACTTTCAAAACAATAAAAATAATAATGTCACATAACATTTTATGGTTTTATTTATTTATTTAAGCATTAATTAATTTGAAAATATGACTTATTGTTAAAAATATGACACAATATATAATTAGATTTTTTATAACTTTTACAATAAATTAGTTATTTTTTAGAATTATTTTCTTTTTTAAAATTAACTTTTAGAATTTTTTGTTTTTAAAGTTAGTCGTCGTAAATGTTTTTTAGAATAGGTTTGTATCTAAAAAATAATGGGACAAAAATAATAATTTTTTTGGTTTAATTAGGAGATACCCTTAGCAATAATATATTTGAGAGAACTACCAATTTATATATTTTTCTAATTTAATGACTATTTTATTTAGGGTAGAGTTATACATTATAAAAAAAAAAGTATGGTTTGTAAAAACACTAATGGATGAGATCCAAAATGTTTTTGACTAATATCATTAACCCAAAATATAATTTTTTATGTGTTTTTGTCCTAATGACTTTTATATCCTTTCTATTTGATTTATTATTATTAGTTCTTTTTTAATATTCTCGAAACATTTTAACTAGCATAATATGAATTCTAGTTCTAGGTTTTGCTAGGACTCACATAACATAATCACACACAAATTTCTCTCCACCCAATAATATCATCTTCCTTTTACCTTTTATAACTTCTATGGTGAGCTTAGGAAAGATACAAAAATACTCCAAAAACAAAACCATTGAAGTTAAACTAAGAATAATAGTAGTTGATGATAAGCTCTATAAAGGATGTAGAACGGATTTCAATCTTAGAAGATAGGGACATGTAATGTAATTTTGAAAGTCTCGAACAAAAAAAAAATCAAGATTCTTAAACTAGTCAATCAGGTATTGAGAATTCAAGTGCAAAAGCCGTCAAATTAAGAAATCAAAATCAAGAAAGGGAAAAAAATATACAGGTATAAAAGTTTCAGATATCTAAATCACCAAGCTCGCCAAAACACTGATTTCTAGATATTGTTTTGATTTCCCTAGCTTATCATTCTATTATTTTTAGTTTCGATCATCATTTTAAAATGTAAATATATGCGTAGAGTCCAAATTTGTCTCTCCAAAACAAACCTTATAGAAAAAATGGAGTCTCCAACCCTTATAGTTACTTATAGTAACGTATTGAACCGATGTAATTAAGAGAGAGAGAGAGAGAGAGAGAGAGAGAGAGAGAGAGAGAGAGAGAGAGAGAGAGAGAGAGAGAGATTAAAGAAAGTTAAAATAAGGTTTTTTTTTTATTTAAACGTTAAATTTGTGATATATTTAAAATCATTTCATATTAATATGAAAAAAGTTTTTGAACAATATATGAATTATGAAACAATATATATAATTATAATTATGTGACTAAAATATGTAACATACTAACATATTACTTATACTTTGTTTAACCGGTAAAATTATTGTTTATAATTCATCTTAGTTACACAAACCAGTTAATAAATAAAACATTGTTGCAAATTTTAGTTAAAAAGTAAAATAATATTGCATAAATAAGCATTTAGTCGGTGTCATCTATGTCATAAGATAATCGAGTCCATGTCGTAATCTTACAAATTGTGTTCCTAAATTTAGACGTAGTTGTATATATATTTCATCCAAAATCCCAAAAAAATAATATACTACTATTGTAGATTTGTAGGAGGTAGAACATTAGTGCGTAGATAATCATTTAACATGTGTTTATCTAACACACAGTTGTTTATGACTTTATGTATGCATTATATCCAAAATAGGATACTAATTTTCTTTCTTTCATAATTTGATTATTTTTCGTGCGGATTCCAATGGGGAATTAGAGCTTGGTGGAAGTGGAATGTGAAAAGTGGGCAAGTAAAGGTAAAAACATACACTACCAATTAAGACACAATCGAAAAGGATACAAAGCTGGAGCACTTAAAGAAGGTCTAAAGCATTCTTACGCCAACGAGTGTGAGTATGTGGCAATTTTCGATGCTGATTTTCAACCTGAACCGGATTTTCTTTGGAAAACTATCCCGTTTCTTCATCATAACTCTCAACTCGGTCTTGTTCAAACTCGTTGGAAGTTCGGTAATTTCCTTCTAAAAACTGCTCATTTTCTGTTTTATATATTTTCCATTTATTAAACGTTCAATATTGAGCTTTTAACCTCCATTAGTGATTGATGTGCAACATTTTACTCAAAGGTCAAATACTGTTCCTTGATCTATGAACTTCTTACGTGTATAGTAACATGGGCTTTAGATGATGCATATTATCATATGTTTCTAATATTGAGCGTTTAACTACAAAACTAGTAAATCTATTTTTTGGAATGGTAATATTACATTAACAACCTTGCAAGGTGCTAGGCAACAAGGAACCCTGAACTTTTTTTTCGAAATGTATTACTATTATAAAATTTACTTTTAATCTTATAGAAGATCAATATTGAATATATTTTTTTTTGTCAACTACATACATAACATGAAATAGTCAACAATTAATTTATTGGAAATATTATTTTAAGACAAAATTTCAAAAATTTCCATGTGGCGTGTGATTTTATGTGGCAATGTTTCCCATTGTTTAAAAATTACAAATTTCATGCTTTGCAATAGACTTTTCAATAGGTGTTGGATTTGGTCTATTCAAAACTCAAATAACTAGTTTGTTCTTATTATATTTCTTTTTAGGTTTTCTTTCTTTTTCTAAGTAGTTTACTATTATTAAATATAAAAAAATCTCTCTCTCTCTCTCTCTCTCTCTCTCTCTCTCTCTCTCTCTCAATACTATATCTCAAAAGATCGGTGCTCAGCACCCACCACCTGCCACAACCGGACCGATACCAATCATACTCATCGGTTTTGCTCCACTGCCACTAGAAATCTCCTAATCCTTTCATATTTTTTAGTTTTACTCAACCTTTACCTCTTTCATGGACTATTGGATCTGCACTATGCGCACCAAATCATAGCCAGATCTTTACACTGTCATCTGATTGTCATCGATCGTCACTCTAGCTACTTCAAAGCCACCTTCCATTGTTGCACCCATGGACAATATCAGTGTATATCTTGAACCCACCTATAAGTTTTAATTTCAATTTCAAGTTTTTTTTATTGTATTATTATTTTTTTGATAAGGATTGATTGAGTAGCAAAATCTGTGAGTATTTTAGGTTTTCGGTAGGTACATTGGTAGTGGATTTTTATATTTTCTAGAATTTTTAGAATTATATGGATTATTAGTGGTCGTCAACGACTCATCGGTAGTTGTAGTGGTGGTGGCTAGGGTCCTCAATTTTTCGGAGAGATGAAGAAGGAACGAGATAAATTTAGAAATGTTAGAGAGAGAGACAGAGGACATCCTCTTTTTATATTTAATAATAACAAAATATTTAAGAAAAGAAAGAAAAGTAAAAAATAAATGAGATTTTCTAACATTTGCCTGAAGGCATACATAAAACTATTAATTATGAGAAATATTACCGTAATTAAATGTAAAATGAATTAATTATAAAAAATATTTTTTATAATTAATAAATCTCATATTTAATTATGATAATATTCTTTATAATTAATAATTTAATTACTCTTTTTTATGCGTATCCTTATAACAAATGTTAGAAAATCCCAAAATAATCCCAAAACAAATATATATAGGAATGTTATTCTAGTTTTGGAATGTCACCCAAACCCACAATAAAAAGATGTTAAAATCACGGAAATTATAATTTTGAAACAAAAGTCGATTATATTGGTGCTCTTTGAAAACATTGTTTTGTTTTATTATTGAAAATAGAAATGTTAAAATAAACAAATAAATAAATCAATCAAAAAATGAATAAATAAATAAGTATATTACAAGAAACATGTAAAGGCCAATAAATATTTTTATCGATTTTTATAAACATGAGATAGCAGTAATATACTTTTTAATATGTTTTTTTACGATATCACGACAAAATTAACATGTCACTATACAAGATGCATGTACTAATCAAAAAATAATCCAAATTATACATTCGTAAAACCATATTGTGCACCACATACCGTATAGGCGCATGCGGTAGTATAGTGTGTTATGTGGTGAACAGCGCATAATGAAAAGTGTGGTATGTTTGCCGGATGTCACACTTTATACCTTTATTATTATTATTATTATTATATATATATATATATATATATATATATATATATATATATATATATATATATATATATATATATATATATATATATATATATATATATATATATATATATAAACGTGATAAAGTATAATATGAAATTCAACAGTTTTATGGGATGAGAGAACAAATAGTATGGTGGTGCAAAAATGTGATAAATAAAAGCTTTTGTTCGAACTTGTTTTATGAATATAGCTATTTATCGATGTAATAATAGGGGTTTCTCTATTTTTTTTTTTTGTCTTTGTTATAAAAGTTGTCTATATTAATGATTAAAAAATCTATGAAACCTACCAAATAAGTAAAAGAGTTCATAGTAAGAGTTTGTTTGTTTTTTTCCCGAAAAAGTTAATAGCAAGGGTTTGTTAATTAATAAGCTATTTGAAAAAAACATATGTTTGAAAAAGTTAGTCTAATAGTTTTTTTTAGTTTCACTAGTTCTTTGAGGTGAAAAAGATGTTGAACAAAAAAAACTCTAAAGAAGCTACTATCCTTATAAATGCTCTAACTCAAACATATGAAAATCTATTTATAAATTATATATCGGTTTATAAATAGTATTTCAGTGACAAATCACACTTGAACCATCACTCCATTCCATTAGTTGAATATCATATTTCCAATATCTCTTTTTATCACCAAGTCAAAAATCATTTTGTTAAGATTTACTTATCCAAACTTTTTAGAATATCTAAGTTATAACCCATATAATACATGATTGATAAATTAAAATAACATAGATAATAATTATAACAAAATAAGTGGAATAGGAAATTATTTATAATTAATTATTTCATTTAATTGATTTCCAAACATTTTAGACTTCAAAATCTCTATTAATAATGTTAATTGTAAAGGACTTAGAAAATGATTTAAATTAAAATCATAGAAAAAGACATCTGTTATTTATAAAGAATAACATAAAAGAAATTAAAATTATAAAAAAGAAAAACCAAAACCACAAGTTTAAGATTATTTTATTAGAAAAGAAAGATTAAGATTATTTTATTAGAAGTAAGAAATTTTTGTGATGGAGACCAACATAAAATTATCCTTTGATCCCATATCCGATTGAAACATAGTGTTTAAATAACATTTATGATATTAGTATAAATAAAATATTTTACATTAAATGTAAAATTTTAAATTGTTTGGCGGCGTCACAGTTAATTGATAAACTAGTTTATTTTTTTTAAATTGTCATGTTTGAGAAGTTAAAAAGTTATTTATAAGCTAACTTTTTAAAACATTACTTCCATTATCTTTTTAGGAGTTTTTAAATTTTTTTTTGAATATACCCTTTAATTAATTATAAAAATACATTATTTTAAATGCCTTTTTAAGTCATTTTATATAATTCAGCAAGTTTTACCAAATATATATTTTTATCAGCTAGCTTTTTAGCTATCAATTAATATTTTATTTAACAGTTAATTTTTCAGCTAACAACTAGCTTTTCAACTAATACGTCAAACATAATCTAAATTTTTGACAGTTAAAAACAACTATCTTGATATTGTATTTTTTTTCATTTAACATTATGTTTTGAATATTTTCTTAATTATAATATTTATGTATTTACTCATGTTTCTTATTATGTCACTTAAAAAAAAAAAACTATATTTTAATAATGTCGCTATGATAAAGTACATATTTTCAAAAAAAAAATAATAATTAATAAAGGTATACTGCTATTCTTCGCAATTAACCACAAATCAACGTTGAACTACTTGTTATTTGATAATATGCCATGATAATACGATAGGATGAAAAAACGTAAGTTAAATACAGTATAACCGAAATCATTATCATATTATGTAATTATACCATGCTATTCTCAATATTTATACAAAATTATATTTAGTGAGTTATAAAATTTTAACATATTGTTTATTTTATTTTTGTACTTTACCATAATTGTCGATCATTTTTCATATTTAAATTAAGCATATGATCATTATATGTTGCAGACTAAATAATGAGAATCTCTATACGGGATTTATAACATTGAAGTTTAGATATTTATTATGTTAGCTGTTTAGATAACTATTCATGGACTGTTTGTTCAAATCATTAGAGGACACTTTGTGATAATATTCAACTTCGAACTATGACCATTTAAATTTTATATTTTAAGCATCCATTGAACTTGAAGAAAATGAAAAAGAATAGATGTATGTATTTGCTTCAGAACCAAGTATTATTATGTTGTATCTAAGGACCTAAATGAAGATCAACATATGCGAACCATTCACCAATCTTTTCTGGAGAATATTTTGCTCTTTTTTGGAATGACTTTTGCCGGTTGTCTTTGTCGATTATCATGTTTCAGTTCAAATAAGTTGTCGGTTACAATTACTTACCTTTAAATGATAAAAACATACCAGATAAAGTTTTTGTCGCATACACTAGCCGTTGATTAACAAGTTTCAATTACTACTTACCCTCAAATAGCAAATATTATAGGCCTCGTGTATTTATTGTTACATGAAAATAGTATAAGAAAATAGAACTAATACTTTGTATTGTGAAATGATGTTGCAGTGAACTCGGATGAGTGCTTAATGACAAGAATGCAAGAGATGTCACTTAACTACCACTTCAAAGTGGAGCAAGAAGTTGGTTCTTCCACACATTCATTTTTTGGCTTCAATGGTAATAGAAACATATGGTGCTTAAAGATTGTAAAAACCATTAAATTGCAATCTTCTATGCTTTTGTAGGGACTGCTGGAGTTTGGCGAATGGCTGCACTTAATGAGGCAGGAGGATGGAAGGATCGTACCACAGTTGAAGATATGGATCTAGCCGTTAGAGCTAGTCTTAAAGGTTGGAAGTTCTTGTACCTTGGTTCAATACAGGTGAAGAGTGGTTTGAACATACATATATGATATATATGACTTCAAACATTTATATTATAACCTTACTTTAGATCTTTATGTTTTGATATATAGGTTAAAAATGAATTGCCAAGTTCATTTAAAGCTTATCGCTACCAACAACATCGATGGTCTTGTGGTCCAGCAAACCTTTTCAGGAAAATGGTTTACGAAATCATAATAAATGAGGTGAGATCATTATATTAGTAGCATTTTCTTTTGGTTCAAAGACTTTAAGCATATATATGATCAATGGATTAATGTGTTGTGAATCTTTTACTTTGTTATGCAGAATGTTACATTACGGAAGAAGCTACATGTGATCTATAGTTTCTTCTTTGTAAGAAAGATCGTAGCTCATATTGTTACATTCGTACTCTATTGTGTTGTAATTCCTGCAAGTGTGTGGTTACCAAAAGTAGAGGTTCCGACTTGGGGTACCATTTACATCCCAACCATCATCACCATTTTGAATGCTGTTGGAACTCCAAGGTTTTATTTCTCTAATTCATCGTCTCTTTGTAAGAAAATGTGTTTTTGTTTTAACTTATAAGGGTTTTTTTCCCACTCTGTAGGTCTTTATATTTAGTGGTATTTTGGATTGTCTTTGAGAATGTCATGGCCCTCCATCGAACTAAGGCTACATTCATTGGAATTTTTGAGGCTGAAAGAGTGAACGAATGGGTCGTTACTGAAAAGCATGGAGATGATTCCAAAGCTAAAACAATAACTAGTCAACATGAAATACGTGGCTTCAAATTAAGCGAAAGGTATGTATTCTTAATGACATGAATAGATTTAAGAAAGACAAGTAAACTAAATAATAATCATGTGTACCAGAATCCAAAAGTGTATGGTTTTGTATTGATTTTAAAAAGGAACCCAAGTAGGGAAATATATTATTTCCTTTAAATTACATAAACCTTTAAAGATTACCTTAATTATCATAACATACATAACTATCTAACAATATATATTTGGACTTGTACAGGCTTCTCGTGGTAGAGTTATGTATGGGTATTATCCTCTTTGTATCTGGTTGTTATGATCTTGCATTTGGAAAGAATTACTACTATATTTACATGTATCTACAAGCTATCGCCTTCATCGTAACGGGTGTGGGTTATATTGGCACTTAGGTCCCTAAATCATAGAATACTCCTCTTTATGCACCTTAATTGGCAATCATTTTATCTTGGTGACTTTGGTCCTTTCATCATTAGCTACAAAATACAATTTTGTTTGAGAAAGTGACTTTATTTTAGTTCATTTGATTGTTACCATTGTATATATACAAAAATAAATCAAAATAGTTGTGTACGAAGAAGAAACGAACACAAGGACAAAGGTCTTTGAATAAGCTAGGTGTGACTTCATGAATGGTTAAAAAGCAGAACGGTTAATGTATTTGTAATATTTCGATTTTGTAGGTTTTGTTTGACTATTATGATTCATATTCGTTTTGTATGTATTTTTTTATTTGTTTTGAATAATTAATGAAATAATTATGTTAAATAAATTGTTAAACCGAATGAAATTGATACACTATCATGTATTGACAAAAAGAAAATGATATTGTCCTAGAGACCAAGAAACGTAGGTCTCAACTGTCTATGCATAACCTCTAGAGCATTAGTGTATGAGAATACAATTCGGTTCTCATGCATACAACCGAATTTTACAATGAAATGTAACCGAGAGTTTTTTACTATTTTAGTTTTTTTTAAATACTTTTTATTAATTCTATAAATCCAGTAACAACATGCTTACGATCAAGAATTCACAAGAAAGCTAAATAAAACATTGGAAGTATGGATGAAATCTTTTGTAAATGTGGACATGCCAAATAAACCAACCATAATAGATGTCGATAAAACAGTATAAAAAAAAGAACATATGTATGAAATAAAAAAGTCATTAATTTGTTAAGTTTCTACTGCATCGTGAAACTTGCATAAAAAGTTAAAGAAAAAACATCCATAATCCCATTGTATAGGGACCGTCTAAAACATCAAACATAACACTTGTAACTCTACAACAAATGAAAAAACAAACATCACAAATAATGAGTTTTTCTATCATTACCAGCAAATATAAGTAACTAACACAATTAACACAAGGCAACATAATAAATAATACTCTCAAAAGAAATTAAAGTCCAACAAACCTAGAATTCCACTCATCACTTTAAAGTTTTTGAAGATAACCTCATTCGACTGTATAAAGACCGTCTAAAACATCAATTAGGTGTTGTTTTTTTAAAGATGTAAAACATCTACCATCTACATACTACATTTGCAGACATCTGTAGAAAAAGAGTTGGACCAAACATATGTAATCTGTAAAAAAAAACTGATTGTTTTTTGAACTTTGAAAACTACTAAAATAAACTAAAATTTAAATAAACCGATTTTTATAAACTTAAATTACTTTTTCAACACTAAAATCTAAATAATTTTAGTTTTAATATAATTCATAACACCACAATAATAACTTTTTTTAAAACATTTTTGTTTTACATTAAAATTACGTTGTAGTCGTGGGTTTAATTTATAATATGTTGTCTTAGTGGCGATTTTTCTTGCTTCATCGCTTTCTTTAGCATTAATGTACTTAGGAATCTAATACTTGAAGGGGATGGAGGAGATGGACGCATGTTTCTTGAGGAACTTATAGAATGTTATTACTGTTTGATACTTACATATATCTTTCATACCAACACAAACCATTATTGGACGATGCAGTAGAAAGATGTAAATTAGAATTCAAAAATACAAATATTTTGTTACATACACTTGACATTCCTCACATAGTCTTTTGACACTCCCATATGGTTTTTTTAGACCACACCATAAATAACAATAAAAATTTGTAATTTTGATATATAGAAGGCTTAAGGAGTCATATGTTCAAAACGTTAGCCGCCAAAAACTAGCAATGTACTCTTGAGAAAACACCATAAATAGCAATCAAGATTTGAATTTGATATCAGGAATCTCATCAAATCAAATGTTCAAAACTTCAGTTGCCAAAAAAATAGCATTGCATTCTTGAGACAACAACATAAATAGCAATCGAGTTTTGAATTTTTAAATAGTAGGCTTAATGAATCCAAGGGGATACCCATGATAACAATACACTTCAAAAACAGAACACAAATAATTAAGATTAATGGGTGGTTTTGATTTGGAATCGTTGGTGGATGCAATAACATGGGCGATTTGAGTTTCATTACACTGAAAATAATTTCATAAGCTAAATGACCCAAAATCATGTTTACACTTCAAGAAAGCATTTTTAAAAAAATCACCCAAATGAGGTTCACATTTTCATCACCAACGTTCAATTATTTCATGAGAGGCAAGTGATCGAACCTTTGGTGACAATTCAAATTTAAAGAAATTCAATGCAACAAATGTAAACATTTGATTTCAGATTTCTAATGCTTGAATAACAAACCCTAGAAGAGGAAGACAACAGTAAACAACTTATTTCAAATTTAATTCGGCAATGTAAACATCTACAAATTTAGAAGAACGACAGTTTCTTATCAGCGGCGAGCAGAGGACAAAAGCAAAGGGGATGGAGTACTTGGCGTCAAGGATTTTCACTAGTAACAACATCAAGTGGCTCTCGCCGACAAGTATCCTTGGTGTCCGGGGATGTCCGACGAGATAACATCGACATAGGGAAGAAAGGCGAAGGCTTTTGGATCGTCTGATACGACATTTTTTGCCTTGCCAGGTGGTCTAGTAGTTGACAAGAGTTCATATGGAGATGGATGAAGGTTGACGAGCAAAGAATGGAGAGAATACTTATGCGGTCTTCTAAAAAACAAATAGTCTACGAGCCAAAAATGTTTGTCAATCCGCAAGTTAAATAGGTTAAATCAACTTCTAAAAAAAGCAAACACCACCTTAGTGTGGATTATCAAGTGGTGATGTGACCATATCAACCTTAAGTCAAGTAAAATCATAGTAGATTCAAAATCTATTATTTTTATTCCTTACAATTAGATAAAACTCGAATCCCCAAATCGTATGAAAAGGAGATTAACAAAGAGATTATTGATGTACTACATGGGGATCTTCTAGTTATGACATTCTGGTGAAGTGGTGGTAAGAAACAATATAAATATTTGTAACAAGGAGAGGTGATGATGATTTACGCCGGTAGAAGTGCAACAAAATAGAGGTGGTAGTGCTTTTGCTCCGATGGTGGTTGTAAGTAGAAGATATGATGATGACTCGAGATTTCTCTTTGTTTTAGGCCCGGTAAGTGGAATAAAAAATAATGAAGGCATGATGTAGGAGTACGGAAGAGGATAGGCGACAATGCTTTCCGGTGGTGGTGGTAAGGAGGTAAGATGATCTGACTTAGGTTTTTCATCATTTTGGTGTCATAAGAGCATCTACAATGGAAGGTTTTTTATAGTGTATTACAATTACTTTTTTTTTTAAATGAACACTTAACACGGTTGGAGTAAACAAATTTTTGCATTTTTATTTTGACCACTCAATATATATTGAGTTGTTAATACAGTATCATAAGTTGTATATTTAGCCCTTCCACTATAAACATATTTTATTTATAACTACTATGTAATATTTTCAATGCTTTTATTGTATTTTTAAAACTAAACATAATAATTTTCCATATTTTAGATAGGGAAATCTCTAATAAAAGTCCTAAACTAATAAACTGTTAACAAAAAAGCATGGAATACCGGATAAACCAATGAATTGACGCATTTTACTTGATTACCACTCTTGCAATCGTTAACAAATCGATGTGGCTTTATTTTGCTTACATGGAAGCTGAGTCGACCATAACTCACTCTCTTATGTTATTTAAGAATACATAAACCCTAAATCGACCAAAATTTAAGTCTTGAAGATGGCCTCCTCTTCCACCTCCTCCTCTGTCTCCAACAGTAATGCTTATAGGCCAGCCAGGAAAGTACGAAGAAGGTGCGTGTGACATCCCCAAAATCTCGGCCAGAAAAGACCGATTTTCATTTATGCTTTTAAAATAATTTCGGAGTAAATCCTTTTGATTTGAAAGAGTTACGGAATTTGCTCCCAAAGACAAAGTATGATAAAATAATATTTACCAAAGCATTTCATAAAGAAATGTATTTTCATTATATAATCAAAACTCGGGATGTCATGTTCCGATACATACCATAAAGCATAAACAATAACATTACAAGTCATTCAACAAATATATACATATACATACTTGTAAACAAAACAACTTGATGATTCATCCATCTTATGGCCTTGCGCCACTTCCTGTAATACAAATAAAACTGAGTGGGTCAGGCTTGGGAGCCTGGTGAGCATATAGGGTTTTCAACCCATAATAAATAATTATATTTAATTCCACCAACCAACAATAACCCAATTACCCATTCCTGTTATTCTCACTTTACGTCCCTAAAACAACTAACACAAGGGACCTAGTCTTAGAATATTTCATCGGAGCGACAACACATGCTTCGGGGGTTCCTCAGCAATATAAGTCAAATAAGGCAACCATGAGGGGGATGGAGTACAGAGAATGAACACCCAAGTTCATTAACACCTACAGGTGGCGAACCTGCTAGCATTCCATAGGACTGTCTAGAAAAGTCTGTGGTCGTCATCTAAACTCCGCTAGATGACTAAATCAAAACAACATCGAGGCCTCTCATCTGTTTATCACACAACTATCTACCCATGTTCTACCCGACATATTAGTAGATAAAAATATATATTTTTATACATAGTTTAAAACCTATATAGCATTCTCATTCAATACATATTCCAAAACAACAGATGAGGCACACACACATAACACGTATTTCATAGAAAATAAATCAAATCTATGAGATAGAAGAGAGTGAATATACATCCACACACATAACAACAAAATTATACACATAACACGTATTTCGTATAAAATACTTCATAATTATGCGTTAGAAGAAAGTAACCACACACTCACTTGATCAGAATATGATCGGACAGCACTACGGCTTACAGAAGTAGTATTCTTCGGCAGATTTGGAAGATCTCTACAAAAAATCGAACTCCTCGCGGGCAGAGCTTCGGCTCGGGAATCGCACTTCTCGGGATCTCGGGAGCGTAAAACTTCCTTCTTAACTTGGATATGAGATCCGGGGTGTCGGGATGGCTTCAGGGGTTTACACGCAGAGCTTCGGCACGAAAAAGAGAAGAATTGAGCAAATATGCCCGGAACCCTCGCATCCTATTTATAAGAGGCTAAGGCCTCGCAGTACGCTGGGCGTACAACCATACGTTGGGTGTACTCCTCCGAAATCGTCACTGCGTGCGTCATCCGAAGAACTCGAGTGTGAGGCGCGTCACGCTTCGCTGTACGTTGGGCGTACTTCGGATCAGATCGGTGACTCCTTCGGATATACATCCGAATTAAAGATTAAATTTATATATTTTAATTATTTAATAAACTTCAAAAATTCATATCTTCTTCATACAAACTCCGTTTTCGACGTTCTTTAGATCCACGCGTAGGTGAGACTACGCTCTACAAGTTTTGTTTAGACTTTGTCGGCTAATTTTGACTTTATTTTTATTATTTATTTTTAGTAGGCCGAGACAGAAAAACTTCGTTATAAATTCATAACTTCTTCGTTTGACGTCCACTCTCACCTAACTTTTCATCGTTTTGATACTAACAAAGAGATCTTCGATTCTCGTTTAGATTGTTTTGGCTAAAAACCGCTCGATCTCAAATCGAGTATTTCGGGCTGCATCCCGCTAAGTCGAAACTTCAGAAATTCATAACTTCCTCATACGAAGTCAGATTTGGGCGTTCTATATATATTCGGAAACCTCGTTTCGGCCATTACAACTTTATGTAAAGATACCGAGTTTATTTTACACTTAAATTTTGACGCTTATTTTTTTTTATTCTTAATTAATTAAATCACATAATTAAGCAATTAAGTACAAAACACATAATACTCAAATAATACACTTCTATTATTTCAAAACGGGTTACAAAGGTTAACCTAGACTATTATACCAACATTAATGAGAAGCCCAGAAACACAGGCGTTACAGTGCGATTATGATGAACCAGTTAGTAGGTGGACTTCTTGGAAACTGAATAACCCTTGAAGGAGATTCCTTGGTTGCCCCAATTACAAGGTTAGTTTCTTCGAATATTTGGGATTAAAAAGCATATTAGTTACAATGTGAGGATTTCATCTTCAAATGTTTGAAATTGAACACCATAGTAGTTAGAATGTGAAAAATGTCGTCCAATCCAGGATAAGGAGAAGGATTGCAAATTCTTTGCTTGGATAGATCCTCCATTACCAACCAACTGGTAAAAAAAGATGATCTATGATTTTCACAACCAATGAATTCATAGAATCAATGATGAAGAATTTGAAGACTTTATGGATGAAGTTGTGGACGAAGTAGTACGACAGATTCCTATGAAAGTGGAAGGTGGAATTGATGTTAGGGTTGGAAGATTTATTGTTTGGTTGGTTTGATTGCAATTGTTTGGGTTATGGTTATGTTGATGGGTTTTAGACATATGAACATTCCTATGTGCACATGCAACCCTAATGCTTGGATCTAGGTTTCTCTAATTGAACATACATTGAATCCAAGACTTCTAATGGCTAATAGAGTATAATAACAATATGAAATCAGAGATTAGAAGTTTACCTTGAATCACTTGCTTGATCTTCTTGTTCTTGGAGCTTTAGAGTCACAATTGTCACTCCTCTAATGGCTTACAAACACCAACTAGCAAGAAGATGATTTGAGAGAGAGGAGAGGGGATCAAATCGGCCAGGGTTTCTTCTCAAAGCACAAGTGCCAATTTCTCTTGACCCCTAGGGTCTATTTATACTAGTTAGGCTCCTAGGGTTTCACCCTTAAACCCTAATTGGATAACTTAGGCCCTAAGCAATCCTAATCCCTTCATGATAAGCCTTTGGACAATTTTAAGACCTATCCAAAGTCCTTAAAACCGGCCACCCTTTATCCATAAGGGATTTATAGCCCAAACTATAATTATCATACATTTGACAATTTATGCCCCTTTATTCAATAAATCTCTTTAAGTCACCAAATTAATTCCTAATTAATTTATGACTTATATTAATCAAATAACAACATTATTATTCCTTATATCATTCTTATAATATATTAATAATATTCCTTCTCTCATTATAAATCATCCTGTCAAGTTGCTACGGCGAAGGCAACCTAAAAGGACCATGCACAACCGAGTCAAATACTTGCCTAATATAGTTGCAGCCTTAGACACTATTCCAACAGTCTTCCACTTGGATAAGTCTAGTAACTATATACAAGTATATTCCGATTAGCAATCGTAGCTCTCAAAGACACTGTCAAAATATGATCTATACAATCTTGTCCTTCAGATAAGGGATCTTACAGTCCTCTGTTTAGATATCATGCTGACAATTCTATGGAACTAATTTGTCTAGCATTTGGTTTCTCGATCTCCGATTTATTTGACATACAACTTAATCGAACACATCAATTCAGTTTTGACCGGGCCCGGCACATAAGTTAAATCAAATCATCGAGCGGCCGAGATATCGCTTTTACCCTCTTAGGATAAAAGTAACAGATAAACTTCGACTTATATGCATTTACTTATTCATTAATCAACTATACACAACAATGTGTTTTATAACATCAATGTACAACCAATTAACAAACAACAAACCATATATCTTGGTTTTAAGACCATATGATATTATCGTCTTGCGATCACCCTTTTATCACATTCCATAAGGTGATTCCAGCAAGCGTCGGTTTGTTCCAATGCTCAAAACTAGTTCATAAGCACTCATGAACGTTGCAGCAACCTTTTGCTATGTCTAATACCATTTAGACAGTCTACACACCAATTCATGACAATCTTCATTCATACCTACTTCCAACATATGAACGATTGTAGACAATTTGAATAATTCGATTATTCTTAATAAACTCAATTATTCTGGAAGTCAAAACATGCAAAAAATGAAACAATAGTTAAACAATTAACACAAGACAGTAACATTACTCATAAATAATACTCATTTATTTAATCATCAAATGTTAATTACATTTATCTATTACACGTTTCTAATACTATCTAATCTATACTAATATCATCCTTCAGCCCAATACTCCTAGCATGCTGCAAGTGCTTAACCCTGCTCAGTCCCTTCATAAGCGGATCTGTTGGGTTATTTTCTGATGATATCCTATTCACCACGAGTTGTCCTTCTTCTACTAGATGTCTAATAAATTGATATTTTCTGTCGATATGTCTAAATTTACCATGATCCCTCGGTTCCTTGGTCAAGGCAACCGATCCTTCATTATCACAGAAAATTTCCATGGGCTCCTTTATGGCAGGTACAACTCCAAGGTCACCAATGATGTTCTTCAACCATATTGCCTCATTCGACGCTTCGCTCGCTGCAATGTATATTGATTCACACGTTGAATCAGCTATGGTTTCCTGCTTGGAACTTTTCCAAGTTACTGCTCCTCCATTCAGGGTAAAGACCCAGCCCGACTGTGAACGGTAGTTGTCCCTGTCGGTCTAAAAGCTGGCATCACTATACCCTCGCACCTTCAAGTCATCACTCCCTCCGAGGACTAAGAACCATTCCTTCGTCCTCCGAAGGTACTTAAGGATATTCTTGACCGCAATCCAATGGGCTCTGCCAGGGTTCCCTTGATATCTACTAACCATGCTCAAAGCAAAGGCTACATCAGGGCGAGTACAAGTCATAGTATACATGATTGAGCCAACTGCGGAAGCGTATGGTACTCGGCTCATTTCTGTTATTTCAGCTTCGGTACTCGGACTTTGAGTCTTACTCAATTTGGCATTACTTTGTATCCGTAATTCTCCCTTCTTCGAGTTTTCCATACTAAAACGTTTTAGTACCTTGTCTAAGTAAGTGTTCTGACTAAGTCCTATTAGTCTCCTACTTCGTTCTCTCACTATCCTTATTCCCAAAATAAAGGAAGCCTCTCCGAGTTCCTTGATAGCGAAGCACTTCCCGAGACAGCACTTAACTTCCTGTAGAGTCGGGACGTCGTTTCCTATGAGTAGTATGTCATCGACATACAAAACGAGGAAGCTTACTATACTCCCACTGGCTTTGACATATACACAAGATTCATCTTCGCTTCGTACAAATCCAAACTCTTTGAATTTCTCATCGAAGCAAAGATTCCATCTGCGAGATGCTTGCTTAAGTCCATAAATGGACTTATCAAGCTTACACACTCTATTTGGATGCTTCGGATCGACAAAACCCTCTGGCTGAGCCATGTAAACATCCTCAGCCAACTTCCCATTAAGGAAAGCGGTTTTGACATCCATTTGCCAAATCTCATAATCATGAAATGCGGCAATGGCCAGCATCACTCTAATAGACTTTATCTTCACAACTGGTGAGAAGGTCTCATCATAGTCAACTCCGGGAGTTTGAGTAAATCCCTTCGCAACCAATCGCGCTTTATACGTGTGTACGTTTCCATCCATGTCAGTCTTCTTCTTGAAGATCCATTTGCACCCAACGGTCTTACGTCCGGGCACATTATCAACCAAATTCCAAACTTGGTTGTCATACATCGACTGGATCTCACTGTCCATTGCCTCTTTCCATTTCGCAGACTCCGGGCCTGCCATGGCTTCCTTATAGCTATTAGGTTCATCTAGATTTATTAGTGTACCATCACTAATATACGTGTCCCCTTCAGTAGTAATATGAAAACCATAAAACTGGGGTTGAACTCTAACTCTTTCGGAACGTCTAAGAGGTAAGGACTCGTCAATCGGTTCAACCGGAGTTTCCTCCTCGGGTTGAGCGCTAGCGGTAGAGGTTCCTTCATCTATCGACTCTTAAATCTCTTCAAGCTCGATTTGCCTCCCACTGTCTCCTTGGCTTATCAGTTCTCGCTCTCGAAAAACTCCTCTCCTCGCAACAAAGACAACATTTTCCTTCGGTCTATAGAAGAGATATCCAAAGGATTTCTGCGGGTAGCTGTCACACCCCAAAACCAAGAACGGCGGAAACGTTCTGGGGCGGAAGACGTCATCTAAAGTATCACAACACAGTAAATGTAAATAAGCAAACAACATCATCCATTGCATTAAATATATAATTTTAATACAAGTGTGTTATGTACAGTTTTAGACACCAAAAATATAATGTAAATCAAAATAATAATATGATGAGTCTTGAATGCGCTCCATCTTCTCAAAAGCTGGCATCGGTACCTGTCTACTGATGACCTGAGAATACAAGTTATTTTGAAAGAGTTTATCAGCTTTAAGCTGGTGAGTTCATAAGTATTTTAGTGTTGATGTTTGTTATCAAAACGTTTGAACCTGTCGTAAGTATAAGTTGTAAAATGTATGTAAGTGTTTGTAAAAGTTTGAATCTCTCAGAAAAACCTATATTTTCTATTAAAGTAGCCTTCTACCAAGGCTTAACTATTTTGTATGCTCGTTTGTTGTAAAAGTGTGTAATATCCCAAGTGTAACTATCATTTAACAAAATATAGTTTGTACATTAATGTTTAAGTGAGGTTATCACTAAAAATATGTAATGGGTAATCATTGTAGTACTATATTTTTGTATTATAGGAACCACTGCTGTACTAACTACCTTAAACCGGATTTATATTAAGGCATTATGTGATAAATTGCACCATACTATCGACTAGTAACAACGACATAATGAATGGTCGTAATAAAGAAAATGACGTTTGGCACCCACAGACCTGCAGGTCCGGCTGTAGCTAGCAGCAAGGTGTAGGATTGTCAATCCAGCATAGATCTATACGCAAACTCACACTCCCCCTCCAAGAGACTCTGGCCACAACTCGAGTCATGACAGTTAAGTCATGCTCCGATTTAAATCACAGTAATTTAAGTATTCTAGTATATGTAATGTAATGTTTCTCGTTCTAGTATAGTTGTATATGTTCTCCTCCTAGTATAGTTGTATATGTTCTCGTAGTATAGTCGTATATGTTCTCGTAGTATAGTTGTATATGTTCTCATAGTATAGTTGTATATGTTCTCGTAGTATAGTTGTATATGTTCTCGTAGTATAGTTGTATATGTTCTCGTAGTATAGTTGTATATGTATGATCCTGTGTTACCCCGATGGTAACTTACTAATGATGTGTCTAGTACGTATGAATATGGAAGTACTTTTATGTCTATATATGTATATTTGATATATAATTAATATTGAAACGACCTTCGGATGGTCACCCGAAATCCCACCAGACCACATCCAAATCGAGAAAAAGGAAATAGGGCGGATGGCCTTCCTAAGCCCTTTAAACATTATTTATACATCTATACATATATGGGCATGCAATTTATAAGAAGTAAAAGCATAAATAAGTTTTTATAAGACATTTGAACCATAAATATTATTTTAAGGAAAGATCGTCTTAATGTCAATCTATAAAACAATTTGAGGGCATAAGTTTGATAAAACAGTTTAAGTATAAGGAACATTTGTTTGAATCACAGTTGTAAATAAGTTTGAAAAGTATAAGAGTTTGTAAAACATTTCAAAGTAAAGCAGTTTGACAAACAGTTTGAACAGTGATAAAATCATTGGTTTCCTAGTTATTAATCACATGTGATTAAATGCAATCACATGTGATTGAAGCAATAACTATAAGTTTTTGACTTGTATTCCCCCCATAAAGTATTTAAAACATTTAAAATCATTTCAAAGGTTGATTAAAGGGGTATGAACTCACTTGTGGTGAGCTGTTTGAATTGCAGTGTCGGATACCGTGCTAGGTGGCAAACGAAGACTTGTTTACACGCACGAGCCTAGTTATCATATAATAAGCATATATATAACTAATTAGCCAAATAATAACTTAATAAAATAAGTTGGGACACTTAGGAACATAAAAACACTTTGTATAAATGTTATAGGTCCTAAGGGTTGCATCTAAGTCGATACGGGACAAGGCGAAAGGGGTTTGAAGCACCAAATGACCTTGTATAATAGCTTACCACCCAACAAACCCCACCTTTGGAGTTTACGGCCATGAACCCATGAGTTTACGGCCGTGAACTCCTCACTTGGTGGTTTTGGGTGTTTTGAAGTGCTATCTTAATCCTAGAATTAGCCTAGCATTGTTGGAATAAT
This sequence comes from Lactuca sativa, assembly GCF_002870075.4. Lineage (NCBI taxonomy): Eukaryota > Viridiplantae > Streptophyta > Magnoliopsida > Asterales > Asteraceae > Lactuca > Lactuca sativa. The sequence goes on from NC_056624.2 coordinate 52,517,537, forward strand.
CCTTGAAGTAGTTTAAGGCCCTAGAATGCTCCATATAGGAGTTTACGGCCTAAAGACCATATCCCATAGAGTTTACGGCCGTAAACTCCTATGGGGTGTTGGTTTTAATTCTTTTAAGTCACTTTCCCATGTAGGATAGCTTCTATGTTTTTATCTAAGGCTAATGGGGACATTAGGCACACATTTGTGCCTTCACTTGGAGTTTACGGCCCAAGTGATGTTCCTTGGCCGTAAACTCCCTTTAAGGGATGGTTTTGATGTCATTTACTCCCCATTCAAGTTACAAGTATCAAATGGTAATAGTCTTAAAGCCTTATGATTTTGAAGTGTTTTGGTGTCCAAATTAGCTACAAGCATTAGAGGGTAAAATGTCCTAAGCCTTAGGGGTGATTTAGGGCACTTATAGCCCTTAAAAAGGGGTTTACGGCCCAAGAGATATCCTTGGCCATAAACTCCTATAACTAATGGTTCTTGATTGATTTCTAGCCTCTAATGTTTATACATTAAGTCCTTAACTAGTTGTCTAACAAGGAAACGGGACTAGGTAGCCTTAAAGCTCCATTTTGGAGTTTACTCCCCAAGAACGTTCTTGGGCGGTAAACTCCCGGATCTTGCATTTTAGACATGTAATCTATGTTATAAAGCATAAATCAAGTAATAAAACACATCTAGGAAAGTAGACTCACAATCTGGGATGAAAACCCAAAGATCCGCCAGAGAGAAAATGGCTTTTCTCTAGTTGGAATTGTGAATAATGAATTAATTTAATTCAGAAATCTATTTATAGTCCTGAAATATTTTGGTAGAAAATATTTTTATTCCGGAGATTGGACTATGACATTAAGAAACTTGGAATGTTCAAGTTTCACAAATCCAGGAGCATCCACTCTCCTGATATCTCCTGAAATGTAAACCCTAATGTACACAAACTTGTTCGGAAAAGTCTGAAAATCACTGAAACTGGACTGGCTTCTAATGAATAGATATTGTTCGTACAAATGGAAATTTCGGGTTGTCACATCATCCCCCCGTTAGAAGGAATTTCGTCCCGAAATTAGAATTTAAGCAAATAAGGAGTTACAAATAACTAAGCGAAAAGATGAGGGTATTTCTGTTTCATCTGATCCTCGCATTCCCAAGTGAATTCCGGTCCTCGCTTGGCGTTCTAGCGAACCTTCACGATAGGGATACGGCTTTGCTTTGTCTGCTTGACCTCACGGTCCATGATCTCTACAGGTTCTTCCATGAAGTTGAGGCTCTCGTTGATCTCGGTCTCGTCCAGTGGGATTACAAGAGTCTCGTCGGACAGACACTTTTTCAAGTTAGATACGTGGAATGTAGAATGTACATTACGTAGTGTGTCGGGTAGGTCGAGTTTGTAAGCTACGGGGCCGACTCTTGCAAGAATCTCGAATGGCCCTATGTACCTCGTATTAAGCTTCCCACGCTTGTCGAAGCGTATCAAGCCCTTCCAGGGTGAGACTTTGAGAAGGACTCGGTCTCCCACCTGAAATTCCAAAGGTTTCCTTCGTTTATCAGCGTAGCTCTTGTGTCGGTCTCTAGAGGCTTTCAATCGTTCATGGATCTGAACGATTTTCTCTGTCGTTTCCCGAATGATCTCCGGACCGGTGAGAGTACTGTCGGAAGCTTGCCCCCTGGCTAATTGGGTATCACCCACCTCAGTCCAGCACAGAGGGGATCTGCACTTTCGGCCGTAGAGAGCTTCGAATGGAGCAGCCTTGATGCTCGTGTGATAACTGTTATTATAGGAAAACTCGACAAGGGGTAAATGAGTATCCCATGCCTTCCCGAAGTCAATCACGCAGGCTCGCAACATATCTTCCAGTGTTTGGATGGTCCTCTCACTTTGTCCGTCGGTCTGAGGATGGTAGGCTGTGCTCATGTCCAGCCTTGTTCCTAGGGAATGTTGTAGTGATTGCCAAAATCTTGAGGTGAACCTACTATCTCTATCGGAGATAATGGACATAGGTACACCATGTAGCCGTACGATTTCCCTAATGTATGTTCTCGTAAGTTTCTCCATCTTGTCGGTTTCTTTGATAGGCAGGAAGTGTGCAGACTTGGTCAATCTATCGACGATGACCCATATGGTATCAAGTCCACCCGTTGTCTTGGGCAACTTGGTTATGAAATCCATAGTGATCCGCTCCCACTTCCATTCCGGGATCTCTGGTTGTTGCAATAAACCAGAGGGCTTCTGGTACTCGACCTTAACCTTTGTGCAAGTAAGGCATTTACATACGAAGGTAGCAATCTCTGCTTTCATATTAGGCCACCGGTATAGCTTTTTAAGATCCAAATACATCTTATCTGAACCTGGGTGGACGGAATACCGAGTGTTGTGCACCTCGGTCATGACCAAGTCTTGGAAACCACCGTCATTCGGTGTCCAGATCCGGTTCATGAAATATAAGGCTCCGTCACCCTTGGCTTCTAAATTCTTGTCCATTCCTCTAAGGGATTCACTCGTCACATTTTCAGGTTTCATGGCTTCAAGTTGAGCCGCCTGAATTTGCTTAGACAAGTGTGAATGGATGGTTATTGACAATGACCTGACTTTGCGACCAGAATATTCCTTCCGACTTAGGGCGTCTGCTACTACGTTGGCTTTACCCGGATGATAATGAATATCGCATTCGTAATCACTGAGTAGCTCGACCCACCGTCGTTGTCTCATGTTGAGCTCCTTCTGATCGAAGATGTGTTGTAAACTCTTGTGGTCGGTAAAGATAGTGCTCTTCGTTCCATACAAGTAATGTCTCCAGATCTTCAGAGCAAACACTACTGCTCCTAGTTCAAGATCATGGGTCGTGTAGTTAACTTTGTGTGTCTTCAACTGTCTCGAGGCATAGGCGATGACCTTACCTCGCTGCATCAGAACACATCCAAGTCCTTGATTTGATGCATCGCAATAGACTACGAAGTCTTCTATTCCTTCGAGAAGGGATAGTATTGGTGCGGTGCACAAGGCTCGTTTGAGCGTTTGGAACGCTCTTTCTTGTTTCTCTTCCCAGTTAAAGGCCACGCCTTTCTGGGTCAGGGTCGTAAGAGGTTTCGCTATTCTAGAGAAGTTCTGAATGAACCTGCGGTAGTAGCCAGCGAGACCTAGAAATTGGCGAATTTCAGTAGGCGTCTTTGGCGCTGACCAGTTCTCAATGGCTTTTATTTTGGATGGGTCCACGTGGATTCCCTCTTCGCTTATCACGTTTCTTACGAATTCGACTCTTCGGATCCAAAATTCACATTTCGAGAACTTCGCATAAAGTTTCTCTTTTCGTAATGTATCTAGAACTTGTCGCAGGTGATCGCCGTGCTCTTTCTTACTTCGGGAATAAATCAGGATGTCGTCAATGAAAACGATGACAAACTGATTCAAGTAAGGCCGGCATACCCTATTCATCAGATCCATGAAGACTGCAGGCGCATTGGTCAATCCGAATGGCATCACCACGAACTCGTAGTGTCCGTAACGAGTTCGGAAGGCTGTCTTTGGCACATCCTCCTCTTGCACTCGTAACTGGTGATATCCGGATCTCAGATCGATCTTAGAAAAATAGTTCGCCCCTTGCAGTTGGTCAAATAAATCGTATATGCGAGGCAGAGGGTAACGATTTTTTACCGTCAGTTTGTTGAGTTCTCTGTAGTCAATACACATATGGAATGATCCATCTTTCTCCTTAACGAACAAGACCGGTGCTCCCTAAGGTGAGAAACTCGGTCTTATAAAGCCCTTGTTGAGCAGTTCGTTAAGTTGACCAGAGAGTTCCTGCATCTCAGCTGGTGCTAAGCGGTAGGGCGAGTTGGCTACTGGGGTAGCTCCTGGGACTAAGTCGATTCTGAACTCGACATGTCGTTGCAGAGGTAACCCGGGTAATTCTTCTGGAAAAATGTCAGGGAAGTCGCTCACTACTGGGATGTTCTTTAGTTCTTTCGTTTCGAGGCTCGTGTCGACGACGTGAGCAAGGAATGCACGGTATTCCTTACGCAGATACTTCTGTGCTTGAATACTTGATATAATACGAAGACTTGCGCTGGGTTTGTCGCCGTAGACTATAAGAGTTTCGTTAGACAGAAGGTTTAGACGGACTGCTTTCTCGTAGCACATGATGTCGGCGCGATGAAGGCTTAACCAATCCATGCCAATGATAACGTCGAAACTTTTTATTGAGACTGGCATGAGGTCGATTGGGAATGAATGGTTATCTAGAGTTAGGGTACAACCTAAGTATATGCTACTCGTACTTTCATTTTTTCCATTAGCCATTTCTACTGTGAATAGTTCTTTGAGTGCGTGCGGTGGTTGATTAAGCATGCGAGCAAATTTATGGTTTACGAAGCTTCGCTCCGCTCCACTATCGAACAGAATGCATGCATAGGAGTTATCGAGGAGGAACGTACCATACACCACGGTCGGGTCAGCAACTGCTTCCCCGTGGCCTATAGCTAGTACCCTTCCTGCTCATCCAGCATTCCTCGCTTTGGGGCAGTCCCTCTTAAAGTGACCTGCTTCGCCACATCCATAGCAGGTTGGGCTCGCGCCGGAGCCAGGGACTTGGTTGATAGGTTGTGCCGGGAACTTACAGAAATGGACGGTGTGTCCTTTCTTATTGCAGTTAGAGCACTGCATTTCACGGCAGGTGCCGTTGTGGTGGAAGTTGCATTTGTTGCACTTCGGCAAATTTCCAGCATACTGCTTTATTGGAGCAGTAACAGCAGCAAGGGTTACCGCGGCATGTACTGCCACGATTTGCTGCCTTTTGGCAGCTCGCTGTTTCTTCTTCTCATCCTAGAATTTCCGCTTAGTGTCAGCGGGTTTGGAGGGTTCTGGGATGGCTAGGGTGGTTGTGGTTGCAGGGGTCTTGACTCCATGGTCAATGAGTCTTTGTGCCAATCGCTTGGCACTGTCGAAGGTAGCGGGGTTCGATGCTAAGACATTCCCCTGATACGGAGGCACTAGTCCCCATATGTACCGTTCGATCTTTTTCCCCTCAGTGGGAACCATATTGGGGCAGAGGGCCACCAGTTCGCTAAATCGGGCAGTGTAAGCGATCACATTGGTGCCCTTCATGGTCAGGTTCCAGAGTTCATGTTCCAGTTTCTGGACTTCGCCCCTCGGGCAGTATTCCTCCATCATGAGGTCTTTCATCGTTTCCCAGCCTATGTCGTTGGCTACGACTAGAGTTAGTGCTTTAACGTGGCCGTTCCACCACGTTAGGGCCTTTCCCTCAAAGGTGCATGCGGTGTACTTGACTTTACTCGCCGTAGGGCATGAACACATTTCGAAGACTGATTCAGTCTTCTCGAGCCATTGCGAGAGGGCAATGACTCCACCGGTGCCATAGAAAGGCTTCGGTTTGCAATTTGTGAAATCATTGTATGAGCACTCTCTCGAGCGCACAGGGGTTTCAACCGGGGTTGATTCCACAGGGGTTCCACCTCTACTGGCATCAGTTGAATGATACTGAACCATGGCAGTCGCCACTGCTGCAGCTACGACAGCATTCAGGGCTGCAGTATCGATGACCGGAGGCGGAGGAGGTGGTGGTGCAGGGTTATTCCTGGGAGATTTGCGAGAAGGAATCTTTCAGCTATAAGTTTATAAAGATAAGAAAAATGGTAAGAATCAATTTGTAAGCAACGTGAGAGTGACACATGGACTAACTAACCATAGCCCAACAGTTAAATGAGTGTTTGAAATCACAACAAGGAATATTAGTAGGAAACCACAAGTGTACAGATTTTTCCCACAGACTAGATAGCTTTCAACACTACTGGTATTACTGATGTAATAAGTTCAGGGAAAATCGACCTAACAGTAGGTCTTACATCATACCAAACAGATAAGATTTACAGTTCTTAGATTCCTAATTAGAGTACTGAAAGTTAGGAATATTTTACAGACAAGTGCTACTTAGAGCACAAATGTTAAAGGCTATTCCTTAACCAAAAGACAGAGATGCACTAGACATCATCTAACGGCGATGGGAATTCCCCGGGCGAGCCTTGAGGTCGGACACTTGACGAAACACCTCTTGAAGGTGTCGATCCTGAGCCCTCTGACGAGCTCGAAGTTCCAAGATTTCAGCTCGTGAGGCAGCCAGCTGCTGCTGCAGGGTTTCATTGGTTCTCCGGGTCCGTTCCATGTCTTCTTCAAGACGGCGGATGCGGACTGTGTTGACGCCAGAGTTGGCATCAATCTCCATGACCCGGTCGATGGCTGCTCGACCTTGCTCGACGTTACGAGCTATTCTACGGATAATGACAGGCAGAGCTCGGTCAGCAGAGCCACCATCGCTGACGTTATAGAAGCTTCGGTCCCTAAAGTATGGTAAGGGTTGACCCTGTTCATCACTCCAGCGATTCAAGTTGTTTGCCCACATGGGAGTAGGACCTGGAAAAGCTGGTCGAGGGTTGTTGTTCGGGGCTTGACCTACAAGCGGTAGGTTGTTGACTTCAGGCTCGGAGTCGGATCCATCAGAAAAGCCTTCTGCGAGGTGATCATCCAAAGGGATTGGATGCTCATCTTCGGGCTCTTCATCGATCCACCCGACATTGCCTTCATTTGGAAAGTACGGGTCGCCGTGATGGAACCCAGCCATTTAAATCTACGCGAGAAGAGAGGTATAAGAATATAGTATACGTATAACTAGTAGTACAAAATACACCTATAGTATTTTAAGTTTAAGTTCTACTGATCTTCTTGTGGTATTGTTGGTAAGTTTTTAGACTTGTTAACATATCACAACCATTCTAGGGCATATGCTAATCACTCTTAGGACCAGCATAGTTGATCAGGCTATGCCATTCCCAGGACTGACCATACATCCCCGAGCTCACTTGTTATATTTAACAATCGCAATACTTTTGTTCTTATCATTGTGACACTGATTTTAGTATGAATGCAGACTAGTATACTTATTTAACTATTTTATTATCTAAAGTATAGACTCTGGGTCAGAGTGTTTTAATCCCTTTTGGGTTTATAGTTTAGTATATCTTTTATGGGTTGATATACTTGATTCACTATAAACAATGCTCTGATACCAATCTGTCACACCCCAAAACCAAGAACGGCGGAAACGTTCTGGGGCGGAGGACGTCATCTAAAGTATCACAACACAGTAAATGTAAATAAGCAAACAACATCATCCATTGCATTAAATATATAATTTTAATACAAGTGTGTTCTGTACAGTTTTAGACACCAAAAAAATAATGTAAATCAAAATAATAATATGATGAGTCTTGAATGCGCTCCATCTTCTCAAAAGCTGGCATCGGTACCTGTCTACTGATGACCTGAGAATACAAGTTATTTTGAAAGAGTTTATCAGCTTTAAGTTGGTGAGTTCATAAGTATTTTAGTGTTGATGTTTGTTATCAAAACGTTTGAACCTATCGTAAGTATAAGTTGTAAAATGTATGTAAGTGTTTGTAAAAGTTTGAATCTCTCAGAAAAACCTATATTTTCTATTAAAGTAGCCTTCTACCAAGGCTTAACTATTTTGTATGCTCGTTTGTTGTAAAAGTGTGTAATATCCCAAGTGTAACTATCATTTAACAAAATATAGTTTGTACATTAATGTTTAAGTGAGGTTATCACTAAAAATATGTAATGGGTAAATCATTGTAGTACTGTATTTTTGTATTATAGGAACTACTGCTGTACTAACTACCTTAAACCGGATTTATATTAAGGCATTATGTGATAAATTGCACCATACTATCGACTAGTAACAACGAAATAATGAATGGTCGTAATAAAGAAAATGACGTTTGGCACCCACAGACCTGCAGGTCCGGCTGTACCTAGCAGCAAGGTGTAGGATTGTCAATCCAGCATAGATCTATACGCAAACTCACGCTCCCCCTCCAAGAGACTCTGGCCACAACTCGAGTCATGACAGTTAAGTCATGCTCCGATTTAAATCACAGTAATTTAAGTATTCTAGTATATGTAATGTAATGTTTCTCGTTCTAGTATAGTTGTATATGTTCTCCTCCTAGTATAGTTGTATATGTTCTCGTAGTATAGTTGTATATGTTCTCGTAGTATAGTTGTATATGTATGATCCTGTGTTACCCCGATGGTAACTTACTAATGATGTGTCTAGTACGTATGAATATGGAAGTACTTTTATGTCTATATATGTATATTTGATATATAATTAATATTGAAACGACCTTCGGATGGTCACCCGAAATCCCACCAGACCACATCTAAATCGAGAAAAAGGAAATAGGGCGGATGGCCTTCCTAAGCCCTTTAAACATTATTTATACATCTATACATATATGGGCATGCAATTTATAAGAAGTGAAAGCATAAATAAGTTTTTATAAGACATTTGAACCATAAATATTATTTTAAGGAAAGATCGTCTTAATGTCAATCTATAAAACAATTTGAGGGCATAAGTTTGATAAAACAGTTTAAGTATAAGGAACATTTGTTTGAATCACAGTTGTAAATAAGTTTGAAAAGTATAAGAGTTTGTAAAACATTTCAAAGTAAAGCAGTTTGACAAACAGTTTGAACAGTGATAAAATCATTGGTTTTCTAGTTATTAATCACATGTGATTAAATGAAGTCACATGTGATTGAAGCAATAACTATAATTTTTTGACTTGTATTCCCCCCCCATAAAGTATTTAAAACATTTAAAATCATTTCAAAGGTTGATTAAAGGGGTATGAACTCACTTGTGGTGAGCTGTTTGAATTGCAGTGTCGGATACCGTGCTAGGTGGCAAACGAAGACTTGTTTACACGCACGAGCCTAGTTATCATATAATAAGCATATATATAACTAATTAGCCAAATAATAACTTAATAAAATAAGTTGGGACACTTAGGAACATAAAAACACTTTGTATAAATGTTATAGGTCCTAAGGGTTGCATCTAAGTCGATACGGGACAAGGCGAAAGGGGTTTGAAGCACCAAATGACCTTGTATAATAGCTTACCACCCAACAAACCCCACCTTTGGAGTTTACGGCCATGAACCCATGAGTTTACGGCCGTGAACTCCTCACTTGGTGGTTTTGGGTGTTTTGAAGTGCTATCTTAATCCTAGAATTAGCCTAGCATTGTTGGAATAATCCTTGAAGTAGTTTAAGGCCCTAGAATGCTCCATAGAGGAGTTTACGGCCTAAAGACCATATCCCCTAGAGTTTACGGCCGTAAACTCCTATGGGGTGTTGGTTTTAATTCTTTTAAGTCACTTTCCCATGTAGGATAGCTTCTATGTTTTTATCTAAGGCTAATGGGGACATTAGGCACACATTTGTGCCTTCACTTGGAGTTTACGGCCCAAGTGATGTTCCTTGGCCGTAAACTCCCTTTAAGGGATGGTTTTGATGTCCTTTACTCCCCATTCAAGTTACAAGTATCAAAGGGTAATAGTCTTAAAGCCTTAGGGGTGATTTAGGGCACACTTTGCCCTTGAAAAAGGGGTTTACGGCCCAAGAGCATATCTTGGCCGTAAACTCCTAAAACCTTATGATTTTGAAGTGTTTTGGTGTCCAAATTAGCTACAAGCATTAGAGGGTAAAATGTCCTAAGCCTTAGGGGTGATTTAGGGCACTTATTGCCCTTAAAAAGGGGTTTACGGCCCAAGAGATATCCTTGGCCATAAACTCCTATAACTAGTGGTTCTTGATTGATTTCTAGCCTCTAATGTTTATACATTAAGTCCTTAACTAGTTGTCTAACAAGGAAACGGGACTAGGTAGCCTTAAAGCTCCATTTTGGAGTTTACTCCCCAAGAACGTTCTTGCGCGGTAAACTCCCGGATCTTGCATTTTAGACATGTAATCTATGTTATAAAGCATAAATCAAGTAATAAAACACATCTAGGAAAGTAGGCTCACAATCTGGGATGAAAACCCGAAGATCCGCCAGAGAGAAAATGGTTTTTCTCTAGTTGGAATTTTGAATAATGAATTAATTTAATTCAGAAATCTATTTATAGTCCTGAAATATTTTGCCAGAAAATATTTTTATTCCGGAGATTGGACTATGACATTAAGAAACTTGGAATCTTCAAGTTTCACAAATCCAGGAGCATCCACTCTCCTGATATCTCCTGAAATGTAAACCCTAATGTACACAAACTTGTTCGGAAAAGTCTGAAAATCACTGAAACTGGACTGGCTTCTAATGAATAGATATTGTTCGTACAAATGGAAATTTCGGGTTGTCACAGTAGCCGATGAAAATACATCGCTCACTACGAGGTTCAAGTTTGTCGTGAGTATCTCGTCTTACAAAAGCCTCGCAACCCCAAACCTTGATATGTGCTAACGAGGGAGCTTTCCCTGTCCACATCTCGTGAGGTGTTTTGGCAACCTTCTTAGTAGGGACTCGGTTAAGGATATGGGCGGCAGTCTCTAAGGCATACCCCCAAAAAGAGATAGGTAGTGAAGCACGACTCATCATAGAGCAAACCATGTCCAACAAGGTTCGATTATGCCTTTCTGCCACACCATTCAACTGCGGTGTTCTAGGTGGCATCAATTGTGAAACTATTCCACACTCCTTGAGATAGTCGTGGAATTCAAGACTTAGGTACTCTCCTCCTCGATCGGATCGAAGCATCTTGATTTTCCTGCCCAATTGATTCTCCACTTCATTTTTTAACTCTTTGAACTTTTCAAACGTTTCTAACTTTTGCTTGATTAAGTAGATATTGATGGGTTTTAGCCATAAGAACTTTCCTATGTGCGCATGCAAAACCCTAATGCTTGGATCTAGGCTTTCTAATTCAACATGCTTTGAATCCAAGACTTCTAATGACTATTTAGGTATAAGAACAATACTAAAACAGATCTAGAATCATACCTTTGAATCCCTTGTTTGATCTTGTTGTCTTGGAGCTTCTAGAGTCACAATTGTCACTCCTCTAATGGCTTACAAACACCAAATAGCAAGGAGGATGATTTGGGAGAGAGAAAAGGGGAGGAAATCGGCCAGGGCTTCTCTACTTTAGATCAAGTGCCGATTTCCTTATGCCATAGGGTCTATTTATACTTGTAGACTCCTTAAGGGTTACGGTTTAAACCCTAATTGGATAATCTTCTCTTAAAGCTATCCAAATCCATTCCTTAGATAGCCTTGGACGATTTTAAGCTATCCTTAGCTTCTAGAATTCGTCCCACATCTATCCAATATGGATTTACAGTCTAAAGTTTAATTATCAAACAACTGACAGTTTATACCCTCTTATTTAATTAATCTCTTTAAGTCACCAAATTAATTACAATTAATTCTATGACTTATATTAATCAAATAAAAATATTATTATTCTTTATATTATTCTCATAATATAATAATAATATTTATTCTCTCTTAATAAATCATCCTATCAAGTTGCTATGGTGAAGGCAACCCAAAAGGACCATGCACAACCAGGTCAAATACTTGCCTAATATAGTTGCAGCCTTAGACACTATTCCAACAGTCTCCCACTTAGATAAGTCTAGTAACTATATGCACAAGTACAATTCGGTTTGTAATCGTAGCTCTCAAAGACGCTGTCAAACTCTGATCTAATCAATCTTGTCCTTTAGATAAGGGATCGTACAGTCCTCTGTTAGATATCATGCTGACAATCCTATGGAATGGTTAGTCAAGCATTTAGGTTTCTCGATCTCTGATTTGTTTGACATAGAACTTAATCAAACACATCAATTCAGTTCTGACCGGGCCCGGCACATAAGTCAAATCAAATCATCGAGCGGCCGAGATATTGCTTTTACCTTCTTAGATAAAAGTTACAGATAAACTTCGACTTATACGCATTTACTTATTCATTAACCAACTATACACAACAATGCGTTTTATAACACCGAGTTACTGATGCGTTTTCGCATTATCAATGTACAATCAATTAATAAATAACAAACCATATATCTAGGTTTTAAGACTATATGATATTATCGTCTTGTGATCACCCTTTTATATCATATTCCATAAGGTGATTCCAGCAAGCGCGGGTTTGCTCCAAAGCTCAAAACTAGTTCATAAGCACTCATGAACGTCGCAGGAACCCTTCGCTATGTCTAACACCATTTAGACAATCTACACACCAATTCATGACAATCTTCATTCATATTTACTTCCAACATATGAACGATTGTGGACAATTTGAATAATCCGATTATTCCTAATAAACTCAATTATTCTGGAAGTCAAAACATGCAAAGTGAAACAATAGTTAAACAATTAACATAAGATAGTAACATTACTCATAAATAAAACTCCTTTATTTAATCATCAAATGTTAATTACATTTATCTATTACACGTTTCTAATACTATCTAATCTATGCTAATATCATCCTTCAGCCCAATACTCCTAGCATGCTGCAAGTGCTTAACCCTACTCAGTCCCTTCGTAAGCGGGTCTGCTGGGTTATCTTCTGATGATATCCTCTTCACTACGAGTTGTCCTTCTTCTACACGATGTCTAATAAAGTGATATTTTTGTCGGTATGTCGTGATCTACCATGATCCCTCGGTTCCTTGGTCAAGGCAACCGCTCCTTCGTTATCACAGAAAATCTCCATGGGCTCCTTTATGGCAGGTACAACTCCAAGGTCACCGATGAAGTTCTTCAGCCATATTGCCTCCTTCGACGCTTCCCTCGCTGCCATCTACTCTGATTCGCACGTTGGAACTCTTCCATGTCACTGCTCCTCCATTCAGGGTAAAGACCCAGCCCGACTGCGAACGGTAGTTGTCCCTGTCGGTCTGAAAACTGGTGTCACTATACCCTCGCACCTTCAAGTCATCACTCCCTCCGAGGACTAAGAACCATTCCTTCGTCCTCCGAAGGTACTTAAGGATATTCTTCACCGCAATCCAATGTGCTCTGCCAGGATTCCCTTGATATCTGCTAACCATGCTCAAAGCGAAGGCTACATCAGGGCGAGTACAAGTCATAGCGTACATGATTGAGCCAACTGCGGAAGCGTGTGGTACTCGGCTCATTTCTGCTATCTCAGCTTCGGTACTCGGACTTTGAGTCTTACTCAACTCTGCATTACTTTGTATTGGTAATTCTCCCTTCTTCGAGTTTTCCATACTAAAACGTTTTAGTACCTTCTCTAAGTAAGTGTTCTGACTAAGTCCTATTAGTCTCTTACTTCGTTCTCTCACTATCCTTATTCCCAGAACATAGGAAGCCTCTCCGAGGTCCTTCATAGCGAAGCACTTCCCGAGCCAGGACTTAACCTCCTGCAGAGTCGGGATGTCGTTTCCTATGAGTAATATGTCATCGACATATAGAACGAGGAAGCTAACTATACTCCCACTAGATTTGACATATACACATGACTCATCTTCGCTTCGTAAAAATCCAAACTCTTTGACTTTCTCATCAAAGCAAAGATTCCATCTGCGAGACTTTTGCTTAAGTCCATAGATGGACTTCTCAAGCTTACACACTCTATTCGGATGCTTCGGATCCACAAACCCCTCTGGCTGATCCATGTAAACATCCTCAGCCAACTTTTCGTTAAGGAAAGCGGTCTTGACATCCATTTGCCAAATCTCATAATCATGAAATGCGGCAATCGCTAGCATCACTCTAATAGATTTAATCTTCGCAACTGGTGAGAAGGTCTCATCATAGTCAACTCCGAGAGTTTGAGTAAAGCCCTTCGCAACCAATCGCGCTTTATATGTGTGTACGTTTCCATCCACGTCGGTCTTCTTCTTGAAGATCCATTTGCACCCAACGGTCTTACGTCCGGGCACATTATCAACCAAATTCCAAACTTGGTTATCATACATGGATTGGATCTCGCTATCCATTGGCTCTATCCATTTTGCAGACTCCGGGCCTGCCATGGCTTCCTTATAGCTATTAGGTTCATCAATATTTATTAGTGTACCATCACTAATATACGTGTCCCCTTCAGTAGTAATATGAAAACCATAAAACAGGGGATGAACTCTAACTCTATCGGAACGTCTAAGAGGTAAGGATTCGTCAATCGGCTCACCGGAGTTTCCTCCTCAGGTTGAGTACTAGTGGTAGAGGTTCCTTCATCGATCGACTCTTGAATCTCTTCAAGCTTGATTTGCCTCCCACTGTCTCCTTGGCCTATGAGTTCTCGCTCTCGGAAAACTCCTCTCCTCGCAACGAAGACAACATTGTCCTTCGGTCTATAGAAGAGATATCCAAAGGATTTCTACGGGTAGCCGATGAAAATACATCGCTCACTTCGAGGTTCGAGCTTGTTGTGAGTATCTCGTCTTACGAAAGCCTCGCAACCCCAAACCTTGATATGTGCCAACGAGGGAGCTTTCCCTGTCCATATCTCGTGAGGTGTTTTGGCAACCTTCTTAGTAGGGACTCGGTTAAGGATATGGGCGGCAGTCTCTAAGGAATACCCCCAAAAAGAGATAGGTAGTGAAGCACGACTCATCATAGAGCGAACCATATCCAATAGGGTTCGATTACGCGTTTCTGCCACACCATTCAACTGCGGTGTCCTAGGAGGCGTCAATTGCGAAACTATTCCACACTCCTTGAGATAACCGTGGAATTCAAGACTTAGGTACTCTCCTCCTCGATCGGATCGAAGCATCTTGATTTTCCTCCCCAATTGATTCTCCACTTCATTCTTGAACTCTTTGAACTTTTCAAAGGTTTCTGACTTTTGCTTGATTAAATAGATATACCCATATCTACTATAATCATCGGTAAAAGTCACGTAGAAGCGGTTCCCATCCTTTGTGGTTGATCTAAACGGCCCACATACATCGGTATGTATTAGGTCCAATAGACCCTCACCCCTTTCACACGTACTCGTGAAGGGTGACTTAGTCATCTTTCCAAGTAAACAAGACTCGCATGTGTCATCTTCCCTAAAGTCGAATGACTCCAACACTCCATGCTTTTGGAGTTGGGCTATGCGTTTCTTGTTGACCTGTCCAAGACGACAATGCCACAAGGATGCTTTATCCGTACTAGTGGAAGAATCTATGTTCAAAACATCATTTCCTAAGTTATCAACAATCATAAAAGTTTCATAAATTCCATTACATGGTATAGCTTCAAAGTAAAAGACACCATTTAGATAAGCCAAAATAGAACCATTCTCATTATTAAAAGAAAATCTAAAACCTTGTCTAAACAAACCATGAAATGAAATGATGTTTCTAGCCATTTCTGGCGAATAGCAACAATTGTTCAAATCTAAACATAAACCATTCCTAAGCACTAAAGAATACACTCCAATCTTGGTCACAGGCGACGATCTTCTGTTCCCCATGATTAGATTTATTCTTCCATGCTCCACATCCCTATTTCTTCTTAATCCTTGCAATTCAGAACAAATGTGGTAACCACAACCGGTATCAAGGACCCAAGAAATAGCATGGGATGAATCGTTAGATTTAATTGTGTATATACCTGCGAAAGACGGCTTGATCTTTCCTTCCCTTATGGCTTGCAGGTAGTCTGGGCAGCTTCTCTTCCAATGCCCTATTTTATGGCAATGATGGCACTCTGCCTCCTTAGGGTTAGGATAGGGTTTAGCAGAATCAACCTTGGTCCCACTAGAAGAGGAACCATCTCGGGGATTTCCCTTGCGGTGGCTCTTAGACGGAGCCTTCCTCTTCTTGCCTCTTCCTTGCCCTATGGCCAAAACAGGAGCAGCGGGTGGATTGGGAGCGGGTGCAACAGACTTGTCCTTGAGGTTGCTTTCAGCAACCCTAAGGAGACCTTGGAGCTTACTTAGGGTGACCTCTTCTTTGTTCATGTGGTAGGTCATCCTAAATTGATTGTAACATGGAGGCAAAGAGTGAAGCACCATGTCGATCGCCAAGTCTTCCCCAAAGTCAACATTCAACTTGCAAAGACGGTCGACATACCTTTGCATCTTTTGTAGGTGCACGGTAAGAGATTCTCCATGACCCATTTTGGCGGAAATCATGTTAGTGAAAATCTCGTAACGCTCTTGCCTCGCGTTTTGGTGGTATCTCTCCAACAAGTCTTGGTGCATTTCGTACGGATACATGTCCTCATAGGACTTTTGGAATTCGACATTCATGGTGGCTATCATGATGCAATGTACATTCGTTGTATCACGTTCATGAGTTTCAAAAGTAGTCTTTTCAGCCGAAGTAGCGATTTCTGGGTTGATTTTCTCGAGCTTCTCATCTAGGACATACTCCTTGTCCTCATAGCGAGCAATTGTGAGAATGTATCTTATCCATTCGCTAAAGTTCGTCCCATCGAAAGTCACCTTTTGACAAAGGCTCATCAATGTGAATGAACTAGCAGCAGCGTTGTTTGCGTTCGACATCTACAAATACAGAGGACAAAGATAGATTAGAATATGAATCCCTAATTATCACCCAATAAGAAAAATTAGGGCTAGGATCCAACAACAATATTTACATATTAGAAAAGGGATGCCGTAATCCTATATGCAAATAATATGAAGGTAAGTGAATGATGATTCACTAATTCTCCACCATGAAAACATAACTTTAAGTTCTAAATGTATTGAGAATTCCTAGGTTTGGATGAGATTCATTGAAACTTTTCAATGGCATGTTTAAATCTCGATATGCCCCTCTCGTTTGTGACTGGGATACCAAGGATCACAAAGTTGGTGTGAATTACCATGCAAATTCACATGGTGCCTTCATTGTAACGATCACCTATTCGATGTGCCGGTAAACCACACACGCTCCATCGAACTATGATAAACAATGAATCACCCTTTGCCACCTTTTCTTAGAACGAATTAGTGTGCCGGTAAACCACACACGCTCCACTAACTTCTTAGCAAGGGTGCAAAGTGTAATTTCGTGGGATTGCATCAATTCACTTTTCCTAAAGTAACTAAGATTGGGAAATTTTAAAAACATACAGTTACTTTGTATTTCATATTATACTTTTAATGAAGAGATGAGGTTTCCCTATCCTACCCGTTCGGCTAACGACCCTCCACCTATCAAGCAAGCGGTGGGTGTGAGTGTACACCCATTAAGCGCCATTTTATAGGAAGCAACCTTATACCCACCTTATAGACCGGCTTCATGAATGAGGCCTACTAACGGTAAGACTAGCATTTTAATTATACACACACACACACACACACACACACATATATATATATATATATATATTAATCTTGTAATATTATATTAGTATAGGGTTGAATTTTAAACTTGTAAAAATTCTAGGGTTTGAAATTTAAATTGTCTAAATTAAATTTTTAGTTACAAAACATAAATTTCAAAACTTGAGGGCAAGTTTTAAACCTTTTAAAACATGGGGGATCAAATAACAAATAATCTAAATTAACAATTAATCACATAATTATCCATATTTGATTTATTTAATGATTTCTTGCAAAACAATTTACCAATTATTGAAATAATTAATCAATTATCACATAAGGAAATAAATATTTTATTAATTGATAAATATCTTCAATTAGGTCAAGAATATACTCATATATATCATAAAATCGGATTTATATTGATCTAATATGATTAAGGCAAGTATCTCAAAGATAAACAACAAGAAATCCCGAAGTTTCCTTTTTCTGACGCTCGAACTCGCCGAGTACCCAGATGGACTCACCGAGTTCATCAGGCAGAGGACAAAAAAATGATTTTTTTAGCAACAAACAAGCAATCAATGCATCAATTCAATAGAAACCAATCTAGGCTCTGATACCACTAATGGGTTTTAGCCATATGAACATTCCTATGTGCACATGCAACCCTAATGCTTGGATCTAGGTTTATCCAA
Organism: Lactuca sativa; assembly: GCF_002870075.4. NCBI lineage: Eukaryota > Viridiplantae > Streptophyta > Magnoliopsida > Asterales > Asteraceae > Lactuca > Lactuca sativa. Next base: position 52,535,341 of record NC_056624.2, read on the forward strand.
GACTTCTAATGGCTAATAGAGTATAATAACAATATGAAATCAGAGATTAGAAGTTTACCTTGAATCACTTGCTTGATCTTCTTGTTCTTGGAGCTTTAGAGTCATAATTATCACTCCTCTAATGGCTTACAAACACCAACTAGCAAGAAGATGATTTGAGAGAGAGGAGAGGGGATCAAATTGGCTAGGGTTTCTTCTCAAAGCACAAGTGCCGATTTCTCTTGACCCCTAGGGTCTATTTATACTAGTCAGGCTCCTAGGGTTTCACCCTTAAACCCTTATTGGATAACTTAGGCCCTAAGCAATCCTAATCCCTTCATGATAAGCCTTTGGACAATTTTAAGGCCTATCCAAAGTCCTTAAAACCGGCCACCCTTTATCCATAAGGGATTTATAGCCCAAACTATAACTATCATACATTTGACAGTTTATGCCCCCTTTATTCAATTAATCTCTTTAAGTCACCAAATTGATTCCTAATTAATTTATGACTTATATTAATCAAATAACAATATTATTATTCCTTATATTATTCTTATAATATATTAATAATATTCCTTCTCTCATTATAAATCATCCTGTCAAGTTGCTATGGCGAAGGCAACCCAAAAGCACCATGCACAACCGGGTCAAATACTTGCCTAATATAGTTGCAGCCTTAGACACTATTCCAACATATGTAAATTTAGGATGTTTAATTATGCTTCTATTCAATGTTAGGTGATGTGTGTAAAATGCACTAGTTTTATCCTACTACTTAAAACACAAAATGAACACACGAAAGGCAGTGTATCTATCAATTAGAAATATAGTTCAAGAAAGTAGGGTATCAAACACAGGGAACGGTTTTAATTAATTAATCTAACTACTATTAAGTTAACCTAAGATTCTAGCAAAGTAATGGTTTTTATCTAATGTTTCAAGTTTAGATGAACTTAATTCCTTAACAACTATTCAATTAATTAACAAAAACACTTCTGTTAGTTTGAATCAACTTTCCCTTAATGGTTTTAAATAATAATTATGACAATTCATGTTGGTTACCAATTAAAACATTATTAGCAATTCAATTCCAAATTTACTAATATTCAATTAATTCATGTAGAACTATGTATATTCACACATCCTTTAACACAAAATCAATTATTAAATAGAATTGGAGCTATGTAAGATTGAGTTGACAAACACAAATTATGATCACAATATGAGTTCCCTAGCACTCCAAATTCAATAATTCAATTACTTATCTAAGATTGGTTCGATCTTAGCTCTAATAATCTAATGTTCACTAAATTAGTAGGTAATCAAATTCATGCAGATTAATGGTCACTAACTACACATAATGAGAATTTTAAGCAATCTAGTTATCAAATCAAGCATGCTAGGTATAATCAATCAAACACAAGACATTAACCAACAAGAAAAGTCTAAATTACTATAAACAAACCATGAGTTCCAGCTTCATCTAGCTAACAGAAGCAGCTAGATTTAGCTACTCATTCTAACAAATAAACATAAACAAGTCATAATTGAAAACATCATAATGTACCAAACTAGAAAGTAGATTATGAACTTCTTCTTCTTCCTTGGTATTAGAACCAATTCCCAATCCTTCTCTCTTATGAAATTCGACTTTTGAACCCTTCTCAAGTCAGCCAATATCTTCAAAGTCGTAGGGATAAAGGACATATATATTCTTCGAAATATCCACACTCATGTCGTGAGCATATACGTCTCACGTCGTAAGTCCATTAGTTATCCGTGCTCAACAAGGACTCTTGCTTCGCGATGTCTGACTTCTGGAAAGTCCGAGATCATGTTGTGAGTGCTTAATCCTCACGTCATGAATACGTATTTTTCTAGATTTTTTTTCTTACTTTCAAGCCTTTATCCTCCAAAGTTCCATTCTTTAATGCTTTTAGTCCATTTTCTTCAAAATGTCTTTTTTTTTGCTGCAAAACATAATTTAACCTTATAAGTGCAATTTATCTATGCAAATAACCAAAATATTAATTAAAATGTAACTAAATATTCCCTAAAAATATGTATAAATATGGAAATATCAAATACTCCACACTTATTCTTTGCTTTCCCTCAAGCAAATCTAATTATTTCAAATTCAAACCCTTATCACTAGCACCACATAGAATAATCCATTTCAAACTCAACCATTATACCAAGACCTCAATGCACATATTTGTGTCTAAAATGCTAACAACCTGCCAATCCTAAATACTCATAATCCTTATGAACCTCCACCCTTTAGCTTATACGACATTCATTTCTACAACCCTCCGAATCAATCCTCAGAAATCTTTCTTAACCTAAAGGTAATTTTTTTATTAAGCTACCCAAGCATACATAATCTAGAAATTACAACTTTTGATACCACAATGGAGATTTTGGAATTCTTCACTACTTTGATATTTGATCTTTGATTTCTTTGAGTTCACCACCTTTTCGTTTGATTTTTGTTATCTTTAACTTTTTAAATTTCTTCAGAATTTTTGATCTTTTGATCTTCATACTTTGATTGCTCCAAAATTCTTTACAACCTTTTCACTTTTTGGTAATTTGTCTCTTCTTTTTTTACATGTATAACTCACTTTTTTTTCACTCAAAACCTACGTGCTTAAGCATGTGTGCTTAACTTCAACCCTTATTGGTTAAGGTATTAGCCTAAGTGCAATGACTACATAAGCACTCCTGGCTAGATTTCAGGTTTAGGCTGCAAAACATATTATGTCATATAAACTACCAAATTACCTTTCTTATCTCATGGCTTTTCACTAAGATTTGGGAAGCCACAAATATACTATAACATATGTTGGCTCGGTTAAACATTTGAGCTTTCATCGGATCATCCCATATAATACTAGGAACTTAAGTTCAAATTATTATTACTAGATTAATTATTAGATTATTATTTCTTATCTATTAAAAAATTTAAATTTACCTATTTCTAGCAATTTACTTCCCTACCCCACACTTATTAAATACAATGCCCTCATTGTATGCATAAAATAATTTAAAAGCAATAAAAGGGAGAAAAAGGAATAAACTCCCCTGGTATAGTAGTGGTGAGATTGAACTCCAAATGTGTGGATAAGTTGTGCATCTTGAATACGGACTTATTCTAATATGGAACTGATGGGTTTTGGTCCTAAGAACATCCTATGTGCTCATACAAACCCTAATGTTTGGATCTAGGTTTCTCTATTGTACATGCAAATTATCCAAGACTATAAACCCTAATTATAGCATTCAAGTAATCATATTAACATGAGAATAGGTTTAAGATGTTACCTTGATTGTTATGTAGCAATAACAATCCCAAATCTCCTTGTATTGACTTTAGAAAGCCTAGAGTCACAAGTGTCACTCCTCTAATGGTTCACAAACACCATAAGCAAGAGGATGAAGAGGAGAGAGGATGGAGGCTGCCCAAAACGTGTTCTAACCCTAGAAGAATGCTTCACCACGTTTTTGAGCCTTAAGGGTTCTATATATAGTGAGGCTATTAGGGTTATCTAACAAGGAACCCCTAATTTGGATGCTTAAGCCCTAAGCAACCCATGGACTCCTTTCCTTAAGGGTTTGGACGATTTCTCATGGGTTTCCCCATAGAATTCGTCCATTCCTTAATACAAGGCAATCCATGGCCCAAATTGCAATTATCTTATAATTACAATTCCAGTCCCTTAAGTTTAATTAATCTCTTTTAGTCACAAAACTAATTACCAATTAATTATTGACTAATATTAATTAAACAATATGATTTCTCCTTTAATATATTATTCCCATAATATATTAATAAATCATATTTAATCCTTTCTTTCCATAATTCATCCTATCAAGTTGCTTTGGTGAAGGCAACCCAAAAGGGCCATGCACCATCGGGTCAAGTACATACCAAAATAGTTATGGACTTAGACACTAATCCAACAGTCTCCCACTTGGATAAGTCTAATAACTATTTTGCGTATGACTTCAGATCCTGATCTGCAATCGTAGCTTTCTAAAGTCGTTGTCAACTCTGATCCTATTAGATACGCGTGTCCTTAGATAAGGGATCATATATATTCCTCCATTCTAGATATCATATGAGATATGATTTCAAATCATTCTCTTTGTACTATATCTCGATTCCCGATTTATGACGACTGACTAATTGAACAAATCAAATTAGCCCTAGCCCGGCCGAGCATTTACGTTTGTCATCACAAAATCATCGAGGGGCCCAAAGATATCGCTTTTATCCTTCTTTGGATAAAAGGAGCGGATAAACTTTGATACAATGCTTTCTTGCACTTACTCACCAAATCACACACAACAATATGTTTTATAACACCAAGTTACTGGTGCGTTTACATATTATCAATGTGCAACCGATTTTCAAGATACAACTCACACATCTCAGTTTCAAGAATATAAGATGTTATCGTCTCACCAATCACTCGTGATAACAATCCATGGAGTGATCCAAGTGAGCGTGGGTCTAATCCAATGCTCAAATCATATTCATAAGCACTCATGAACGTTGCAGCAAACATTTGCTTATGTCTAATACTCTTTAGACAATCCACACACCAATTCACGACAGTCTTTATTCATACCTACTTCCAACATATGAACGACTGTGGCCCATTCGAATAATTTGACTGTTCTTAACCAATTAAATTATTCAGGAAGTCAAAACATGTGAAGTGAAACACAAGAATAATACTAATCCCATATGGCCTCAAACCTTTGAGCATAAATAAAACACCTTTTATTTATCACCATATCGATTACTCATTATTTGTCGTTTCGGGTAATCAACTTCTTACTTGAATTATTACACTTGTCCCATGCTCCTAGCATGTACACAATGTTTACCTATGGTTCTTACTTTGTGAAATAGACTAAACTGAGCACATTTCCAATCATTCTCATTTCACAACTCGAAATCCTTTTTCCATAAGTGAAAGAATATCAAATTCTTGCTACTTATAGATTATGCTAGATTCTAACATTTTATGCAATGATCCTTTCGTGATATCACTGCACCAAAGTCACAAAGACTATTGCCAATGATATTACAAAGTCCTCTATCAGATATTGTTACAAGACAATTCCTTAGATATGATGTCTCTCACTCAAAGTACTTTCCTTTGAACATCCTTTTGCATAAAAGTTTCTAATCTAGACATATATTTTCAATATTCAATTCCCAATATGGACACGTTTCCATATTTTCCATATGACAACTTATTCTTAATAGAATCTTATCTTTTCATAATAATGTCGATATGGTCCATCCAATATGGAAACATTTCCATATTTTCCAATACTATACTTCCAACTACTCACAAGCGACCAATCCTCGGCGAACTTTGGATTGTCCTTTGATAGTTGTTTAATTATATTAGTCAAAACCGATTCTTGTCCTTTTTCCCTCTAAATGCGCTAGACATTTGGAAAATTTTAGAATGGTCAAATATTATAGCATTTGCAATCGATCCTATACCCGAAGCGTATGGGACACAATGCATAATGTCTTACATAAAGATTTGATACTTTATCAATCTTCCGCCATAATATTTCATTTGCTATGTTCTCAAAATTTGAATTATGAAGAGGAATGTCGTAATCATAATCGAAATTTAAGAACACACTATGTACCTTTGACTAAATTTATTAACATTCCACAACCTAAGCCTTTAGATTTGAAATGAAGCATAATATTCTCTCCCTTAATTATAGCAAAACAACCTTTCAACTCTTACAACTTTGCAAAGTATGACTCTTGTTTTTTATAATTAATATTGCTAACCTTGCAATACTTTCCTTAATAATCATTGAATCATAACATTTATGCTCCCACTATCATGATGATTATTATAAACATAACACTTATGGTCCCACTAGCTTCGACATGTATTCAGAAACAGCTTAACTTTCAGAAAAACAATGCTTATTGAGTTTCTTAAGTTCATGTTCCTAATACTTAGTGCTTTGATAATCTTTTATCAAGGCTTCTTGAACTTATACACCTTTTCCTTAGATAGTTCATATGTGTGTCTAAATAATTGCCAAACCTCACAATTCAAATCATGGAAAGGGATACCGTAACCATGATCAAATTCGAGAATGCAATTTTACAATCACTATCTTCTTAAAATATTTCTTAGCGAAAGCACTTCCTCACAATCATTTTCATGAATGAGGAAATCTGATGACACTTAGATTTAAACGGTGTATGTGTTCCTATCCATGTGAATTTGTTAAAACCAAAGTTTACGAAAAATTCAAACTCATATGGACCAAACTTTCTTAATCTCGATTTCTTGCCTTATGGTAGCATAGCTGCCCACCACGTCTTCCAAGTAGTTAAGCAGCTCACCCTTTCCTATCAATGTACCTTTCATTAATTAAGGTGCCTTGCCTTTTATGCGTTCAAAATGAGAACTCATAGAACTCACATGCATAATTAACTCAATTGGAATAACATAGAAACAAAATAACGTCAACAAGATAGGTTGTAAACCTCAACTCGTGTGCTAGTGATGATTGATAAGGTTTATCTGATTTGTTCTTGAAACATTTCAAGACCATTAAGACTCCCACTGACTCCTTGACATATAAGATTCTCTTGTCAATAAACATTTCTTGACAAACAAATATTCAAGAGTTAGTGTAGTTTTTTTTATCAAAACACTTCATAAATTGGTCTTAGTTGGTCTTTGTCTTATCCAAGACATGACAACTTTTCCATATTTGATGAATGTTACAAACCTTCTTAATACTTTTCACTCAATGTCAAAATCTTAACTTTAAGACTTGTTATTGGAACGAAGTATGATTGACTTCTTGATTTAACCATTTCTTCAATCCTTGATTCCTCTTCTTAAACATACAATTGTACTAAGACTCACTTAGAGGATCAATTGAGATATGGTTCTTAATCATTAAGACCTATCATAAAGCATAAAAGCTACTCTCCCTTCTTCTTAGAATGGAGAAACTTTTATCTTTCTGCCTACTTGATTCTTCTTATTCGTTTTGCAATTGATTTACACCTTTTTAATCAATTCACAATTACACTTAATCTTATGAAGTATAATCATATTTACTAAGCCTTTAGTGAATCATGATGAATATCATTGTTGCTCTTATGGTGAACTTGATCAACACGCAACTTTGTGTATTCGATCTCCAAGTCCTTCACTTGACACTTTGTCAATGAATTAGTCTAATTTCCAAATATGAAATTTCTCATTCATCGTGCAACCAAGTTGCATGATTCCAAGTTTCTGTCCAATTGAAACTTGGGCGATGAGAAACTCTCCCTATTTGGTAAATTCTCGACTTTCCATAAATAACATAATAAGAACCAAATCCATTATAGAAACATTTTAACATCAATTTTTCATACACGCCATTACAAGGATAAATAAAATTTAAAATCAAAATTTATTTTATTGCGGAAAAATTTGTCCTTACAATGCAACTCATTGAAAAACTTATGCTAATACATCTTTCTTAGCAATCTAATTCTAACTCTAAGTAGTAGCTCAAGAATCTAATCTTCGAGAAATGCGATCGAAATTCATTCCTTCACGGTTAGATTTTGCTCACTTCTTCCCTTAAGCTTCCTTTCTTTTCTTCGATCATACAAAACATCAACTGTAATCTTATCACATTATGTATTAAGAATCTCGATTAGAAGCTTAAAAGAGTTAGTCAATGGATTTTACCTAAAGCAGAGCCATACGTTTTGACTCTCCCATCTCTTAGATCTCTTACGTAAATGGGGCAGCTTCGTCTCCAATGCCCTTTCTCTTGTCAATAAAAGCAAATTGACTCTTTTGGAACATGACATGGAACTACTTTAGACATTGCCTCTCTCTTATGATCAAACTTTTCGATCATAGCATGTCTTTCGTTGCCATTGTCTATATTCATAGAGGTCTTGAAGGTAGATTCACCAATCAACTTTGCTTTTCTATTGCGCCAAACCATTGCTGATTCAGCAGCAATAAGCATATAGGTGAGATCTATAAGGTTCACGTTGCGGTTCATCATATAGTACTCTCTTACTAACTCACTATATGAGTTAGGAAGTGACTGAAGAACCCAATCAACAGCCATTTCCTCACAGACAACGGATCCCAACATTCTTAACTTATCAATGTGTGACTTCATCCCTAGGACGTGTGCACACACTGAATTTTCTTCTTTATGTTTACTTGCCAAAAGGGCTTGAGTGATCTTGAACTTTTCAAGCCTTTTGAACTTGTGGGTTAGGGAGAACAATTTGAGGAGGTGGAGGAAGTGAAGCATGATTTCTTGTTCCTCAATCGAATCGTGGAATACCATCTTCATGTGGAATGCTTGTTCCACGGGATTTGGGAAGACCATAGTTGTCAAACTTTGACATCTACAAAACGGGAGAAAACGAATTCAAGTTAGTTGATTGATTGAGTCCTTAGTAAATCACCCAAATGAGATACTAAGGCTAGGACCCAACACAATATGCTACAACTCGGGAGAGGGATGCCGTAACCCAAATTGAAGAACATTTGAAGGTAAGTGAATGACGATTCACTAATTTTCCACCATGAAAAACAAAAAAGAAATTTAAGTTTTAAATCTATGAAAACTCCTAGATCCTATGAGATTCATTGAAAATTTCAATGGCGTGTTTAAATCTCGATATGCCCCTCTTGTTTCTGACTGGGATGCCGAGGATCACAAAGTGGGTGTGAATAACCATGCAAACTTACATGGTGCCCTCACATGTTACAGTCACCTATTCGATGTGCCGGTAAACCACACATGCTCCACCGAACTATGACAAACATTGAGTCACCCTTTGCTACCTTTGCCTAGAACCATTTAGTGTGCCGGTAAACCACACACGCTCCACTAACGTCTTCGTAAGGGCACTAAGTGTAATTTCATGGAATAGCATCAATTCACTTTTGCCTAAGTAACTACTATTGGGAATTTGTAAAACATTTAGTTACTTTTGTACTTCATTATACTTATAATGGAAGGTTTTTTCCTATCCTACCCGTTCGGCTAACGACCCTCCACTAGTCAAGAGTGCAGTGGGTAAGAGTGGATACCCATTCAATCGCCATTTTATAGGCAATTTCCTTAAACACCCCTTATAGACCAACTTCGTGAATGAGGCCTACTAACGGTAAGACTGACTTTTACTCATACATATATATAATGTTAGACTTTTAATGTTATATATAGTATAGGGTGTATTTTACACCTTTTTAAAATACTAGGTGGTCAAATTTAATAATTATACCTTTAATTCAATTAAATTGTAAACCAAAACTTTTATGGATTTATTAAACGTCTTTTCATTATACACCTTAATTAATTAATAAAACCATAAGGGTGTGATATGAACTTTTCAAAACAATACTAGGGTTTTAGAATTTAACATTCCTAAATTAAACTTTTAATCAACTTTTAAATTCCAAAACTTGAGGGCAAGTTTTGAAACATTTCAAAAACTTAGGGTTTAGAATTTAAATATACATCAAAATTAAACTATTAATCAAAATTTAAATTCCAAAACTTGAGGTCAAGTTTTGAAACCTTTTCAAAACACTAGGGTTTCAACTATTTAAATTTCAAAACTAAACTTTTGAGTTCTAATTTAAACTATAAAACCTAAAGGGATTAATTTGAAACTATTCCAAACTTTGTCAAGATATTCTAGATCACATAATTCAAATAAGGCAATTAACTATAATTGGTGGTTATCTAATTAGATCTAGTTCAAATTCTTGCAAGATAATGATCAAATAATTTCCATAACTTAACATATATCAAATAAGGTAACAATTATCTAATTAGATGACCAAAATCTTTTATTTTGACAAGGATAATCATAAGGAATCAATAAAATTCGAATTTTATTAATTTTAAACAATTATGGCAATTATCCTAAGTCAAAATAGGCAAAAATCCTGAAACAGCCTCCTTCTGATGCTCGAACTCGCCGAGTTCCTCTATGGACTCGCCGAGTTGGAGCTACTCCCCGAGTCCACATTGGAACTCGCCGAGTTCATCAGACAGGGGGCCAAAAAATTGATTTTACAAGCATGAACAAATTAACAAGGCATCAATACAATAGAAACCAATCAAGGCTCTGATACCACTGATGGGTTTTGGTCCTAAGAACATCCTATGCGCTCATACAAACCCTAATGCTTGGATCTAGGTTTCTCTATTGTACATGCAAATTATCCAAGACTATAAACCCTAATTCTAGCATTCAAGTAATCATATTAACATGAGAATAGGTTTAAGATGTTACCTTGATTGTTATGTAGCAATAACAATCCCAAATCTCCTTGTATTGACTTTAGAAAGCCTAGAGTCACAAGTGTCACTCCTCTAATGGTTCAAAAACACCATAAGAAAGAGGATGAAGAGGAGAGAGGATGGAGGCTGCCTAAAACGTGTTCTAACCCTAGAAGAATGCTTCACCACGTTTTTGAGCCTTAAGGGTTCTATATATACTGAGGCTATTAGGGTTATCTAACAAGGAAACCCTAATTTGGATGCTTAAGCCCTAAGCAACCCATGGACTCCTTTCCTTAAGGGCTTGGACGATTTCTCAACGGTTTCCCCATAGAATTCGTCCATTCCTTAATACAAGGCAATCCATGGCCCAAATTGCAATTATCTTATAGTTACAATTCCAGTCCCTTAAGTTTAATTAATCTCTTTTAGTCACAAAACTAATTACCAATTAATTATTGACTAATATTAATTAAACAATATGATTTCTCCTTTAATATATTATTCCCATAATATATTAATAAATCATATTTAATCCTTTCTTTCCATAATTCATCCTATCAAGTTGCTTTGGTGAAGGCAACCCAAAAGGGCCATGCACCATCGGGTCAAGTACATACCAAAATAGTTATGGACTTAGACACTAATCCAACAGTCTCCCACTTGGATAAGTCTAATAACTATTTTGCGTATGACTTCAGATCCTGATCTGCAATCGTAGCTTTCTAAAGTCGTTGTCAACTCTGATCCTATTAGATACGCGTGTCCTTAGATAAGGGATCATATATATTCCTCCATTCTAGATATCATATGAGATATGATTTCAAATCATTCTCTTTGTACTATATCTCGATTCCCGATTTATGACGACTGACTAATTGAACAAATCAAATTAGCCCTAGCCCGGCCGAGCATTTACGTTTGTCATCACAAAATCATCGAGGGGCCCAAAGATATCGCTTTTATCCTTCTTTGGATAAAAGGAGCGGATAAACTTTGATACAATGCTTTCTTGCACTTACTCACCAAATCACACACAACAATATGTTTTATAACACCAAGTTACTGGTGCGTTTACATATTATCAATGTGCAACCGATTTTCAAGATACAACTCACACATCTCAGTTTCAAGAATATAAGATGTTATCGTCTCACCAATCACTCGTGATAACAATCCATGGAGTGATCCAAGTGAGCGTGGGTCTAATCCAATGCTCAAATCATATTCATAAGCACTCATGAACGTTGCAGCAAACATTTGCTTATGTCTAATACTCTTTAGACAATCCACACACCAATTCACGACAGTCTTTATTCATACCTACTTCCAACATATGAACGACTGTGGCCCATTCGAATAATTTGACTGTTCTTAACCAATTAAATTATTCAGGAAGTCAAAACATGTGAAGTGAAACACAAGAATAATACTAATCCCATATGGCCTCAAACCTTTGAGCATAAATAAAACACCTTTTATTTATCACCATATCGATTACTCATTATTTGTCGTTTCGGGTAATCAACTTCTTACTTGAATTATTACACTTGTCCCATGCTCCTAGCATGTACACAATGTTTACCTATGGTTCTTACTTTGTGAAATAGACTAAACTGAGCACATTTCCAATCATTCTCATTTCACAACTCGAAATCCTTTTTCCATAAGTGAAAGAATATCAAATTCTTGCTACTTATAGATTATGCTAGATTCTAACATTTTATGCAATGATCCTTTCGTGATATCACTGCACCAAAGTCACAAAGACTATTGCCAATGATATTACAAAGTCCTCTATCAGATATTGTTACAAGACAATTCCTTAGATATGATGTCTCTCACTCAAAGTACTTTCCTTTGAACATCCTTTTGCATAAAAGTTTCTAATCTAGACATATATTTTCAATATTCAATTCCCAATATGGACACGTTTCCATATTTTCCATATGACAACTTATTCTTAATAGAATCTTATCTTTTCATAATAATGTCGATATGGTCCATCCAATATGGAAACATTTCCATATTTTCCAATACTATACTTCCAACTACTCACAAGCGACCAATCCTCGGCGAACTTTGGATTGTCCTTTGATAGTTGTTTAATTATATTAGTCAAAACCGATTCTTGTCCTTTTTCCCTCTAAATGCGCTAGACATTTGGAAAATTTTAGAATGGTCAAATATTATAGCATTTGCAATCGATCCTATACCCGAAGCGTATGGGACACAATGCATAATGTCTTACATAAAGATTTGATACTTTATCAATCTTCCGCCATAATATTTCATTTGCTATGTTCTCAAAATTTGAATTATGAAGAGGAATGTCGTAATCATAATCGAAATTTAAGAACACACTATGTACCTTTGACTAAATTTATTAACATTCCACAACCTAAGCCTTTAGATTTGAAATGAAGCATAATATTCTCTCCCTTAATTATAGCAAAACAACCTTTCAACTCTTACAACTTTGCAAAGTATGACTCTTGTTTTTTATAATTAATATTGCTAACCTTGCAATACTTTCCTTAATAATCATTGAATCATAACATTTATGCTCCCACTATCATGATGATTATTATAAACATAACACTTATGGTCCCACTAGCTTCGACATGTATTCAGAAACAGCTTAACTTTCAGAAAAACAATGCTTATTGAGTTTCTTAAGTTCATGTTCCTAATACTTAGTGCTTTGATAATCTTTTATCAAGGCTTCTTGAACTTATACACCTTTTCCTTAGATAGTTCATATGTGTGTCTAAATAATTGCCAAACCTCACAATTCAAATCATGGAAAGGGATACCGTAACCATGATCAAATTCGAGAATGCAATTTTACAATCACTATCTTCTTAAAATATTTCTTAGCGAAAGCACTTCCTCACAATCATTTTCATGAATGAGGAAATCTGATGACACTTAGATTTAAACGGTGTATGTGTTCCTATCCATGTGAATTTGTTAAAACCAAAGTTTACGAAAAATTCAAACTCATATGGACCAAACTTTCTTAATCTCGATTTCTTGCCTTATGGTAGCATAGCTGCCCACCACGTCTTCCAAGTAGTTAAGCAGCTCACCCTTTCCTATCAATGTACCTTTCATTAATTAAGGTGCCTTGCCTTTTATGCGTTCAAAATGAGAACTCATAGAACTCACATGCATAATTAACTCAATTGGAATAACATAGAAACAAAATAACGTCAACAAGATAGGTTGTAAACCTCAACTCGTGTGCTAGTGATGATTGATAAGGTTTATCTGATTTGTTCTTGAAACATTTCAAGACCATTAAGACTCCCACTGACTCCTTGACATATAAGATTCTCTTGTCAATAAACATTTCTTGACAAACAAATATTCAAGAGTTAGTGTAGTTTTTTTTATCAAAACACTTCATAAATTGGTCTTAGTTGGTCTTTGTCTTATCCAAGACATGACAACTTTTCCATATTTGATGAATGTTACAAACCTTCTTAATACTTTTCACTCAATGTCAAAATCTTAACTTTAAGACTTGTTATTGGAACGAAGTATGATTGACTTCTTGATTTAACCATTTCTTCAATCCTTGATTCCTCTTCTTAAACATACAATTGTACTAAGACTCACTTAGAGGATCAATTGAGATATGGTTCTTAATCATTAAGACCTATCATAAAGCATAAAAGCTACTCTCCCTTCTTCTTAGAATGGAGAAACTTTTATCTTTCTGCCTACTTGATTCTTCTTATTCGTTTTGCAATTGATTTACACCTTTTTAATCAATTCACAATTACACTTAATCTTATGAAGTATAATCATATTTACTAAGCCTTTAGTGAATCATGATGAATATCATTGTTGCTCTTATGGTGAACTTGATCAACACGCAACTTTGTGTATTCGATCTCCAAGTCCTTCACTTGACACTTTGTCAATGAATTAGTCTAATTTCCAAATATGAAATTTCTCATTCATCGTGCAACCAAGTTGCATGATTCCAAGTTTCTGTCCAATTGAAACTTGGGCGATGAGAAACTCTCCCTATTTGGTAAATTCTCGACTTTCCATAAATAACATAATAAGAACCAAATCCATTATAGAAACATTTTAACATCAATTTTTCATACACGCCATTACAAGGATAAATAAAATTTAAAATCAAAATTTATTTTATTGCGGAAAAATTTGTCCTTACAATGCAACTCATTGAAAAACTTATGCTAATACATCTTTCTTAGCAATCTAATTCTAACTCTAAGTAGTAGCTCAAGAATCTAATCTTCGAGAAATGCGATCGAAATTCATTCCTTCACGGTTAGATTTTGCTCACTTCTTCCCTTAAGCTTCCTTTCTTTTCTTCGATCATACAAAACATCAACTGTAATCTTATCACATTATGTATTAAGAATCTCGATTAGAAGCTTAAAAGAGTTAGTCAATGGATTTTACCTAAAGCAGAGCCATACGTTTTGACTCTCCCATCTCTTAGATCTCTTACGTAAATGGGGCAGCTTCGTCTCCAATGCCCTTTCTCTTGTCAATAAAAGCAAATTGACTCTTTTGGAACATGACATGGAACTACTTTAGACATTGCCTCTCTCTTATGATCAAACTTTTCGATCATAGCATGTCTTTCGTTGCCATTGTCTATATTCATAGAGGTCTTGAAGGTAGATTCACCAATCAACTTTGCTTTTCTATTGCGCCAAACCATTGCTGATTCAGCAGCAATAAGCATATAGGTGAGATCTATAAGGTTCACGTTGCGGTTCATCATATAGTACTCTCTTACTAACTCACTATATGAGTTAGGAAGTGACTGAAGAACCCAATCAACAGCCATTTCCTCACAGACAACGGATCCCAACATTCTTAACTTATCAATGTGTGACTTCATCCCTAGGACGTGTGCACACACTGAATTTTCTTCTTTATGTTTACTTGCCAAAAGGGCTTGAGTGATCTTGAACTTTTCAAGCCTTTTGAACTTGTGGGTTAGGGAGAACAATTTGAGGAGGTGGAGGAAGTGAAGCATGATTTCTTGTTCCTCAATCGAATCGTGGAATACCATCTTCATGTGGAATGCTTGTTCCACGGGATTTGGGAAGACCATAGTTGTCAAACTTTGACATCTACAAAACGGGAGAAAACGAATTCAAGTTAGTTGATTGATTGAGTCCTTAGTAAATCACCCAAATGAGATACTAAGGCTAGGACCCAACACAATATGCTACAACTCGGGAGAGGGATGCCGTAACCCAAATTGAAGAACATTTGAAGGTAAGTGAATGACGATTCACTAATTTTCCACCATGAAAAACAAAAAAGAAATTTAAGTTTTAAATCTATGAAAACTCCTAGATCCTATGAGATTCATTGAAAATTTCAATGGCGTGTTTAAATCTCGATATGCCCCTCTTGTTTCTGACTGGGATGCCGAGGATCACAAAGTGGGTGTGAATAACCATGCAAACTTACATGGTGCCCTCACATGTTACAGTCACCTATTCGATGTGCCGGTAAACCACACATGCTCCACCGAACTATGACAAACATTGAGTCACCCTTTGCTACCTTTGCCTAGAACCATTTAGTGTGCCGGTAAACCACACACGCTCCACTAACGTCTTCGTAAGGGCACTAAGTGTAATTTCATGGAATAGCATCAATTCACTTTTGCCTAAGTAACTACTATTGGGAATTTGTAAAACATTTAGTTACTTTTGTACTTCATTATACTTATAATGGAAGGTTTTTTCCTATCCTACCCGTTCGGCTAACGACCCTCCACTAGTCAAGAGTGCAGTGGGTAAGAGTGGATACCCATTCAATCGCCATTTTATAGGCAATTTCCTTAAACACCCCTTATAGACCAACTTCGTGAATGAGGCCTACTAACGGTAAGACTGACTTTTACTCATACATATATATAATGTTAGACTTTTAATGTTATATATAGTATAGGGTGTATTTTACACCTTTTTAAAATACTAGGTGGTCAAATTTAATAATTATACCTTTAATTCAATTAAATTGTAAACCAAAACTTTTATGGATTTATTAAACGTCTTTTCATTATACACCTTAATTAATTAATAAAACCATAAGGGTGTGATATGAACTTTTCAAAACAATACTAGGGTTTTAGAATTTAACATTCCTAAATTAAACTTTTAATCAACTTTTAAATTCCAAAACTTGAGGGCAAGTTTTGAAACATTTCAAAAACTTAGGGTTTAGAATTTAAATATACATCAAAATTAAACTATTAATCAAAATTTAAATTCCAAAACTTGAGGTCAAGTTTTGAAACCTTTTCAAAACACTAGGGTTTCAACTATTTAAATTTCAAAACTAAACTTTTGAGTTCTAATTTAAACTATAAAACCTAAAGGGATTAATTTGAAACTATTCCAAACTTTGTCAAGATATTCTAGATCACATAATTCAAATAAGGCAATTAACTATAATTGGTGGTTATCTAATTAGATCTAGTTCAAATTCTTGCAAGATAATGATCAAATAATTTCCATAACTTAACATATATCAAATAAGGTAACAATTATCTAATTAGATGACCAAAATCTTTTATTTTGACAAGGATAATCATAAGGAATCAATAAAATTCGAATTTTATTAATTTTAAACAATTATGGCAATTATCCTAAGTCAAAATAGGCAAAAATCCTGAAACAGCCTCCTTCTGATGCTCGAACTCGCCGAGTTCCTCTATGGACTCGCCGAGTTGGAGCTACTCCCCGAGTCCACATTGGAACTCGCCGAGTTCATCAGACAGGGGGCCAAAAAATTGATTTTACAAGCATGAACAAATTAACAAGGCATCAATACAATAGAAACCAATCAAGGCTCTGATACCACTGATGGGTTTTGGTCCTAAGAACATCCTATGCGCTCATACAAACCCTAATGCTTGGATCTAGGTTTCTCTATTGTACATGCAAATTATCCAAGACTATAAACCCTAATTCTAGCATTCAAGTAATCATATTAACATGAGAATAGGTTTAAGATGTTACCTTGATTGTTATGTAGCAATAACAATCCCAAATCTCCTTGTATTGACTTTAGAAAGCCTAGAGTCACAAGTGTCACTCCTCTAATGGTTCAAAAACACCATAAGAAAGAGGATGAAGAGGAGAGAGGATGGAGGCTGCCTAAAACGTGTTCTAACCCTAGAAGAATGCTTCACCACGTTTTTGAGCCTTAAGGGTTCTATATATACTGAGGCTATTAGGGTTATCTAACAAGGAAACCCTAATTTGGATGCTTAAGCCCTAAGCAACCCATGGACTCCTTTCCTTAAGGGCTTGGACGATTTCTCAACGGTTTCCCCATAGAATTCGTCCATTCCTTAATACAAGGCAATCCATGGCCCAAATTGCAATTATCTTATAGTTACAATTCCAGTCCCTTAAGTTTAATTAATCTCTTTTAGTCACAAAACTAATTACCAATTAATTATTGACTAATATTAATTAAACAATATGATTTCTCCTTTAATATATTATTCCCATAATATATTAATAAATCATATTTAATCCTTTCTTTCCATAATTCATCCTATCAAGTTGCTTTGGTGAAGGCAACCCAAAAGGACCATGCACCATCGGGTCAAGTACATACCAAAATAGTTATGGACTTAGACACTAATCCAACAGGAACTTGGATCTTTCATAAGCGAGATATGCAAATATGCTGACAAAAATATGGAATCGAGCTTTAAATCTTCAACAAATGTGGTGCAGAAAAAAAAATCTCCAAAGCATAAAGAACAATGTGGGAAAGCATACGCCACATTGCATGGTTGAGAAATTGAGCCATAAGTGTCTTCATAATAATTGCAAGAAGGATGGTAGTGACCCATAGAATGAATATGGAACAATGGTCTTTAATTTTGTGAAAATATAAGATTCACGACGTGAGGTAGTAGAGTTCACGACGTGAGGCCGCGTTTAAGTGTATTCTGGAAAATCATCAATAACTGACTCACGACACGAGTAAGACACGTTCACGTCGTGGGAACTAGAATCTCAAGAATAAATTTCCTCCAATTCTTCTTTCAATTCTTGCACTCAACCCGATGTCTTAATGGATTAAGACTCTTCTAACTCTATTATTTTGACTCTTTTCTATAACTCTATATTCTCTCTTTACTCACCCCACACTTATTTTTTATTGTGGGTCTCGACTCTCGCCTCTAAACTCTCAGCTAAACGTGTTCGCACTCATATCTCGACATCCTTTCCCACATTTTCTCTAGCAAAATATGAAAATAATAACCAAAGAAGTAAACAGGAACATAACCAATTTAAAAGTCTTACAATCCCAAACAAACCAAAAACAATCAAACAAACTAAAAAAAACTAAATAAACTAAAAGATAATCTAATCATCTCCTTCATCTTCATTTGCTCTACTCGTCCCGGCTCTGTCTCCTGTCTTCATCCATAGCTCCTCCCATGTTGGAATGTAAGGGAATTGAGGAGGCACGGTAGGTGGTCTCACCACATTCATGTAGGAGAACATGGCTTCAACGATTTGGGTATTGTACGTCACCCCACCGCGGAGATTATCCAAGTATGAACCTACCCGACTTTGCAACGGGTTGGTGGGTACTCCACCCTCATATTGTTGAGGGGGTTGTTGTGCTTTTCCCATATCTCCTCGGGCTCTCACGTTCCGTATCCTGGGCCTTGGTTGTTGCTCGGGTTCCTCAGGTGGTTGTTCAGCACCCTCATCGTCACTATTTTTGATGCCCCAATGTGACCCATAATTGACCACAACTCTCATGGTCTCAAGATATCCAATAGAAAACTCATTCCCTTCTTTAAAAGTAAGTGTCCTTGTAATGGCAGAGATGATCACACCATAAGATCGGGCCAGACAGGTGACAAAGTTTCCACCACAAATTGGGCTCCTGGGTCTAGAACTCACTGCAAACTCCGCCAAATACCGAGCCAAAAAGTAAGGGATATGGCATGTAACGCCCGCAAATCCGGGCTAGTCAATTAGAGGCAATAGGGGTCGAAAACGACTTTTTGAGAAAAGATTATTTAGAATGAATAATCTTAACCAAGTTTTAGAATATGTCACAAGGTTTCCGTACATATAAAGAACGCCGAAATCCGAGTTATAACGAAGAAGTTATGACCCGTCGAAGTTTCGCGACGGAACCGGCACGGCACCGGGAAACGTAAATAGTGAATTTACGATAGAGCGAGATTTAGCCTTAGCAATCTAAAAGAAAGCCGTAGAATATGTCAAACTAATAACATCGATAAAAAGAACGCCCAAATCTGATTTCGTATGAAGAAGTTACGATTTTTCGAAGTTTCGGACTAGTAGTGTACAGCTCGAAATTCGAATATTAGATCGAGCGGTTTTTAGCCGACATGACCTGAACGAGAATCAAAGATCTCTTTAAGAGTAGCGTAACAAGAAAAAGATGGGCGAAAACGGATGTCGGATGAAGAAGTTATGAGGATTTAACGGACCAATCCTATCCTGGCCTGTTAATAATATAAAATTTAAAATCGAGTCAAAATTAGCCGACAAAGTCTAAATGAAAGTTGTAGAGTACGTTCCCACCTTCGCGTGGATATAAAGAATGTCGAAAACGGAGGTTGTACGCGAAACTTACGAATTTTTAAAGTTTATGATCAAATTTGCGAAGGCTGATAAGGATTTGATGACGTGGCGCGTTGTGGGCCGTCCATCGCTGATCAGTGAACGCTTCGGATTCGGACACGCCTCGCTTCGCATTACGCCCAACGTCCGAGTTCGGTACGCCCAGCGTACCCTTCGGTCCTATCCCTTCCGAGTGCGAGACAGCTAGAGTCCATCTGGCAACCCCATCCGAAGTTACCCCCCGCGTAGCCAAGGATTACGCCCAGCGTAGTCCGAGGCCTTGCAGGGTATAAAAAGGGGCGAGGGTCTCCGCATTTTTCACACAATTTTCCTTCTCTCTCTAGATTACTTTCTCTCTCTAAAGCTCCAAACCACCCCTAAGCCCTAGTTAAACCCCTTAGCTCCCGAGGGAAGCCCCGAGGCTCCCGGAGTCCCAAGAAAAAGAGCCTTTCGGTTTCGAAACGCTGCTCCAATTAAGTTCCAGTTTTCGATAAAATTCGCTGTAAGTGTGCTACGCTTACGCATTTTTTAATATAGCTTTCAAATAATTATAGGAATGTTATTAGGTCCTTAAAATAATTATTTGGGCTATTATTATGAGTTATATTGAGTGTTATTAACGCATAATAATAGTCAGACTAATTAATTTGTCGCGGTTATCGTTAGACTAAACCCTAGTGGTATTGGTACTAGGTTTTATCGAAGGAAAATCGTTTTGAGAGTATCGAAGCGATGTCCGAGTGCTGAGTCATCACCTTTCAGGTGAGTGCATAGTCCCTTTCATCTTACACATAGATATGAAGTATTTTATATAAACTACGTGCTATGTGTGCATATTATCTGAATACTTGCTGTCTATGCTGGATGAACGTTTTATACATGTTTTAAAGGATTTAAATTGTATACGTATTTTAGATATACTAATATGCTGGGTATGAGATGGGTAGATGAATGATGAGAGATAGAAGATGATGTGAGTATACATTGGCAACTATAGACTTAGTGCCTATGGGACGAACACCGGTAGCTATGGACTTAGTACCTGTTAGACGTTGGTAGCTATGGATTTAGTACCTGTTAGGAATTGGTAGCAATGGACTTAGTACCTATTAAACACTAGTAGCTATGGATTTAGTACCTGATGAGTAGAATATAGCAGCTATGGAATTAGTGCTTTACGAACGAACATTGACAGCTATGGATTTAGTGCCAGTCTTATAACCCTGGAAGTAAGGGACTTCGGAATAAATGAATGCAGGATAGATGACTCTTAGGATAAATCCTTAAGATTAAAGAAGATAATGGGGATGGGTAATTGGGTTGATTGTTTGATTGTTTAACATAATAATTATTATGGGTTGAAAACCCTATGTACTCACCAGGTTTCCCAACCTGACCCACTCAGTTTATTTATATCACATGTGTTGATATGAAGTCACATTACACTGAGAGATTTAAAGGGATGTAGATCACCAGTGTAAACAAATGTAAGTTATGTTTATGCTTATGTTTCTGTATTAACAATGACATCCCAAACGTTTTAAGATGAATAAAATACGTTTCTTCGAAAATGTTTTAATAACGTATTTATCGTGTTTTTCTGGGAACAAATTCCGCAACATTTTTATTAAAAGAACTCTGATTTTTATAAAGCATAAACAAAATCGGTATTTTCTGGCTGTGAAAATGGGGATGTCACATGGCAACACACCCCGGGCTGTAGAATGGTCCACAACAAAAATAGATTAAGCTTTGTGACCTTCTCTCCATGTTTTTTTATGGTGGATGGAGAATGTGATAACCCTGTGAATCAAGTGGTGGATGGGTGATTTAATGTTACTTTCCGACGACACAATGGAGTTAAAAACACCGAGGCGATATTGGCCCAAAACCCGTGCCCCGAGACCCCTCCAAAATAAACACATGCATCCTCCCGCAAGAATGCAGTAAACTCGGAAGTCATGGCTTCATGGGCCTCATACAAGCCCATCCTCCAAGCGAATTCTACGAAGCTACATTCCTGGTACTCCCCACCCAACCGGAAAATCAATGCATGTGGGAAGTTCGGGTCTTGAAAATTCTCTTCAAAAGTCAAGGTAGAGAAGAATTCCACACACAACTCCTTGTATACTTTCTCTTGAATTGCAAATAAGTTATTCCTGTTGGGTTTTGAGCAATCTAACACTTCCTAAGTGTGCATGCAACCCTAATAAACCTTCGATCTATGTTCGTCTAAATACATGCAAAATAATAATTTTCCAAGGTTTATAACCTATCTAACATGGCATGGGGAACATTTCAACATAAAAGAGTTAGAAGAGATTACATATCTTTTAGATGAGTTTGGTTCTTGAGGAGTTTGAGGGCCAAGCACCAATAGTGTGAATGCCTCAAATGGAATCACAAAACACCACAAACTCTTGGAAAAATTTGAGAGAGAATACACACTTGTATTTTCGGCCACACACAAGCACACACACACTAGTTCACTAGTTACTCTTAGGGGGCCATTTCATGCAACATAAGCATGCTTATATAGTGTACATGATTAGGGTGAAACCCTAATAACCCATATCTTTTCCTTTCCAAGGATCCATGGGTTAAAAGCTCCATGGATCATCCATGGACTTCCATATAAGCCTATCCCATTAACAAATGAGTGTTAGCCCACACCATATAAAACCAATAGCCCATAATCTAATTAGTCTTTCTTTTAATCTCTAAATTAATTCATAATTAATTCAAGACTAAGACTAATTAAATAACATAACCTCATATTAATATATTATAACTTATAATATATTAATAAACATATGTGTATAACTCTCATAAAATTATCCATAAATAGTTTGGATGAGATGCAACCCAAATGGACCATGCCGGTCGGGTCAAGTATATACCAAATAAGTTATGGACTTAGACACCTTATCCAACAGACTCCCACTTGGATAAGTCTAATAACTATATTTGTGTTTGTTACTTCAGGAACCAACCAGCAATCGTAGCTATCGAAAACTCCATTGAACTATGAAGAAAACTCTGTTGAACTATGAAGCGCCATTTTAGATTAGTGATCATATAATCCTCTGTTCTCATGATATCAGCCGGACAAATACATGGAACAACGTCGTACTTATTGTCCAGCAATTTGTTTCCTGATTTTCAATTTGTTTGACAAAGAACTTAATCGAACACATCAATTTTAGTTCTGACCGGCCGGTACATAGGTCACTACAAAATTATCGAGGGGCCCAGATATCGCTTCTATTTCTAGAAGGAACAGATAAACTTCGACTCATATGCTTGTTCTACTACTTATTGAATTGTACACAAAGGCACGTTTCGTAACATCAAGTTACTGATGCGTTTACGTGCAATCAATGCACAACCAACTCATAGGTAACAACTCATATCTCTAGGTTTGAAGATTTATATGATATTACCGTCTCACGATCACTCGAGATAAATTCCATGAAGTGATACAAGTGAGCATGGGTTTATTCCAATACTCATAACTTATGAGCACTCATGAATGTTGTAGCAACCATTGCTATGACTAAACCCATTTAGCCATCTACAAACTCGATTCATGACAGTCTTGATTCATACCTACTTCCAACATATGAACGACTGTGGAGTGTTTAAATAACTTAGTCATTCGGAAAGAATAACCTAGCTATTTTGGAAGTCAAAACATGCAAAGTGAAACACAATAATAATCGAATCCAATATGGTCTCAGAACCCTTTTGAATATAAATAGAATCACCTTTTATTTATCACCATATTGATTACACATTATTTATTGTATAATGTTTCAAACAATCAATTGAATAAAACAACAGTCGTCCCATGCTCCTAGCATGTACACTTTGTTTTTCTAAACAATAGTTATGCCATACTCCAAGTATGCACACTATGTTTGTCGATGATCCTTACATTGGGATGTAGATCAATTGAACATGATTCCAATGATACTCATTTCACAATCCCAAATCCTTATTGTAAATGTGAGAATCCCCGATTCCTATCATTTACCAAAAAAAAAATCTGTTAGATTTTAAACTTTTATGCAATGTTCCCCTTGTAATGATTATGCACAAAGTCACCAAAACCTTGTCACCAGTCATTACAGAGTATTCCAAAGAAGGTCAACTTCTATGGAACGGAAGTCTCATATTCAAAGTAGATTGCTTTGAACATCCTTCTTGCATTAAGGTTTTCTAATGTTACATAGATTGAATAACTTCCACCTATGGAGACATTTCCATAGTCCCATTTTGACTATCACTTCCGAACAAGAGTTACTTCTTTTCAGAATATGTCAATATGGTCCTTTCCGACAACTTACATCATACTTCCAACTTTCCCTGAGCAACCAATCTTTGGCGAACCTCAGATTGTCCTCGACAATTGCTTAATCACTTTAGTCTTATCCAGTTCTAGACTTTTCCCTTCTCAATTCCTTAAGCATTTGGAAAATTTAGAAAAGATGAATATTATAGCACATGCAATCGATCCTATATCCGAAGTATATGGGACACGATTCATGATATTTGACATAAAGACATGATACTAGACAAGTCTTTTGCTACAATATCTTTTTTTTTTATTTTCCATGTTTTCAAAATTTAACTATGAAGAGGGATGCCGTAATCATAATTGAATTTTGAAAACGCAATATATATAGAATTTCTTCAAGTTGAACCATTCCCACATAAAATTCATATATATGTCCTTGACTAAAGATGATTAAAATCTCAATCTAAGCTTTAGAATTGAAACGAAGTATAATTTCCTCTCCCTTAATTATAGCAAAACAACTTTTCAACCCCTGCAACTTCACGAATTGAAACTTTGTTTTCTATAATTAACATTGCTAACTTGCAACACTAAATGTAATAATCATGCTCCCACTAACATGATGATTATCAGCATAACACTTATGCTCCCACTAGCTCTGACATATTTCCAGAAATTTGCTGGACTTCTGAAATTTAGATTCATACACCCTTTCTTAGATAGCTCACATGTGTGTCTAAACAATTTTCAGAACTATGAAAAGGGATGTCATAATCATAGTCTCAATTGCTTAGGCATTTTCCATTTCTCACAAGTCCATGTTAGTGTGCCGGTTAACCACACATGATCCACTAACGACTTTTGAAAATGCAAATAACACAATTGATATCTACGTAAAATCTACTTAGTGAAAGCGTTTCCTCACCATCATTTTCATGAATCGGAGAGAAACCTTATGACACTTAGATTTTATAGTGTATGAGTTCCTATCCATGTGAATTTGTCAAAACCATAATCACAAGATAAGGGTAGTGACAAATTCAGTCTTATATGGATTAAACTTGTTCAATCTTAGTTTCTTGTCACCTTGGTAGCACAAGGCCCACCAATGCTTCCAAGTTGAACTCTGATAACTCACATGCAAATTCAACTTATTTGAAGTAGGTACAGAAATAAGAATTATGTCAACACGATAGGTTGCAAACCTTAAGTCGTGTGCTAGTGATAAATTACAGTTTTTACTCTTGATTAAATCTTGAAACTCTTTCAGGATCTTTAAGGCTCCCACTGTCCCCTTGATATATATAAGTTTCCCCAGTCAAGAACCATTCCTTGACAAAACAAATATTCAAGGGACAATGCGGATTCTTATTAAGACTAACACTTCACACAATTGGTCTTAGTTGGTCTTTGTCTCATCCAAGACATCACAACTTACCAATCTCAAATGTACAAGAGTAGAAAACATTTTACTCTTACATTTGACTAGCGTTAATAAATCTTCCTTTATGTCACTCAAAGCTACAATCTTGGAGTATGACTCTAAGAATTGTTTTGGAACGAAGTATGACTAATCTTCTTGATTTTAACCAATCCAACAATTCATGACCTCTCTTCTTAGCCATAACAATGCACTAAGACGTCCTCAGAGTATGAATTTGTGATATGGTTTCATAATCATTAAGATGATCATGAAATACGATACTAAAGTACTCTCCCATCCTTTCAGATTTGAGAAACTTTTATCTTTCTGCCTAATTTGATTCTTCTCATTTGTTCTGTCATACATTGTAACCTTTCCAATGTTACAAAATTATACTTAACCTCATAAGTATAATCATATTTACTAATCTTTAGTAAATCATGACAAATCAATCTTTGTGGTGGACCTTGACCAGCGCACACCCAGTGTACCTAATTCCTTAGTCCTTCAATTGACTCACATATACATGTGATCAAAGAATTAGTCTTAATTTTCAAAGATGAAAATTCTCATTCATCATACAATACAACTTGTATGATTCCAAGTTTCTGTCCAATTGAAACTTGGGTGATGAAAAACTTTCTTCATTTGGTAAATTCAGACACTACCACAAATGAAAGAATCAAATCCACTTTCCAATATTGCTATTACTAGAAACATATGAGCAAAAATTTTCCACATATGCCATTGTAAGGATATTTTTAAAATAAATAAAATTAAAACCCTTTTTTTCTTTTATTTTAAAACTTTGCGGAAAAACTTATCCTTACAATCCACATGAAAATCTTGTTGTTATCTGTTCATAAGCAATATATTATAACCCTTAAGCAACAGCTCAAAATTCTGATTGCCGAACCATGCGATCGAAACCCACCTTCGCAATCAGAATCAACATATACTTACTTTAAGCTTCCTATATTTTCTTTGATTCTTAAAAACATCAACATGTGACCCATTCACATTATGTAATAAGAATCTCCAAATAGAAACTTAATAGGGTTAGTCAGTGGACTTTAACTGAAGTAGAGTCAAACTTTTGACTTGATCAATCTTATGATCTTTCAGGTAAATATGGCAGCTTCGCAATCAGTGTCCCTCCCTTTGGCAATAAAACATATAGACCCTTTGGTAATGGCACATGAGACTATCTCAGACTTAGCCTTTCTCTTTACCATTTGGTCAACCGAGTTGACTATGGCCGATCCCTTTCCATTGGGAAGAGAAATGCTTTTCTAGATATCCAATGCTACCATTGCCAATGTCCATTTAAGGTTTGGGAAGTTGATCTTCTAATAAAATTTGCTTTACTAGTGTTCCAAATCATTGCTGAATCTGCAACACTGAGCAAATAGATAAGATCATTAAGGCTTGTGTCATAGTCTGTCTCATAGTAGTCCCAAAGAGACTCACTATGTTACTAAGAAAGTGATTGAACATCCAACTTTCACGAGACTTTGACACCCAACTCTCCCGACTTGTCAATATGTGACTTTATCTCCAAGATGTGAGCACACATAGACTATGCTTGCCAATAGGGATTGAGTGACTTTAAACTTTTCAAGAACTTGTGAGTGAGGGAGAATAATTGGAGGAGGTGGAGGAAGTGAAGCATGATGTTGAGGGACACCATCTTCAAGAGATTTGGGAAGATCATAGTTGTCTAAACCAGACATCTATAATGGGAGAAAATCAAGTTAGTTGATTCAAAGTCCTTAATATAACACCCAATATAAAATATTAAGGCTAGGACCCAACACAATATTTTATAATTTGGAAGAGGGATGCCGTAATCCAAGCTATAAAATATTTGAAGGTAGGCGAATGACGATTCACCAATTTCCACCATGAAAAACGAAATAATTTATTAGGTTTTAATTGGATTTGAAATTCCTAGATCTTTTGAGATTCATTGAACTTTTCAATGGCATGTTTCAATCTCGAGTGTCCCCTCTCAAATTTTGTGACTGGGATGCCGAGGATCACAAAACAAGGTGTGAATAACCATACCAATTCACTTGGTACCCTTAATATTATCACCTAATCAATGTGCCGGTTAACCACAAACGCTCCATTGATCTATGACAAACATTAAGTCACCCTTCGTGATCCTTACTAGTCCAAGTTAGTGTGTCGGTTAACCACACACGCTCCACCAACGACTTGGTAAGGTACAAAGTGTGAATTCCATGGGCTAGCACCAAATTCACATTTTTCCTAAAGTAACTAAGATTGGGAATTAAATAAAAAATATTTAGTTACTTTATAATATTCATTATACTTTTAATGAGAATTTAAAGTCATTGTCCTACCTGTTCGGCTAACGACCCTCCACCGATCAAGCAAGCGGTGGGTGAGAGTGGACACCCATTAAGTCGCCATTTTATAGGCAACAACCTTATACCCACCTTATAGACCGACTTCGTGAATGCGGCCTACTAACGGTAAAACGACTTGTTCTTATACATATATATAATAATTAACCATTAATGTTATAAATAGTATAAGTATTGAATTTTAACTTTTAAAATTCTAAGTGTTGGAATTAAAGTTTATTAAAGTGTGTGAAACTTTTCCAAATTCCAAAACTTGAGGGCAAGTTTTGAAACTATTCAAAACTAACTAATTCCATGATTTATGTGTTTAAAGTAGTTTTAATCCAAAAACTCTTCAAGTTCCATAACTTGAGGACAAGTTATGGAAGACTTTAAACTAATAAAAGAATTAGTTTTCTTTATTTTATAACTTATGGAATTAATTAAGGTTACACTTTATTTATATTTATTAATGAAGTGACTCTTGAACCTCCATAACTTAAGGACAAGACTCTTCATCTTTTGTAATCATCCAAGACTTTTCATTTCATAACTTATGAATTAAAGATTCATAAAAATGAAGACTCTTCATTTTCATGTAACTTATGTGTTTTAAGTGTGTGTTAAATAAAAGTGACCTTTGGATATCCATAACTTGAGGACAAATTATGGACACCATTAAAACATATAAATGATCAAGAATTAATTCTAAACAATTCAACAAATAATTCCTATCATCTTCTAAATTCATAAGAACATGAACATGATCATCAAAATTTCAAGAATTATATGAACACATAAAATCATGGAATTTTGATTATAACTTTGAAATTGGTCCACCATCATCATTACCACATCAAAAACAGGTTTTATGAGTCCAAAACAGTTTAAGGTAATGATTCTAGACCAATTCCAGCACCAAAACTCGAAGACATGCTGTCTGGGGGTCCAACTCGTCGAGTTGGATGAGTTTTGCCTTGGACTCGTCGAGTCCCTTCATGGACTCGGTGAGTCAGCTGTGCAGACAGCATAAAATCTTCGATTTTCAGCAATTTGCATCAAGTATTCAAACAAGCAAGCCTTGGCTCTGATACCACTATTGGGTTTTGAGCAATCTAACACTTCCTAAGTGTGCATGCAACCCTAATAAACCTTGGATCTATGTTTGTCTAAATACATGCAAAATAATAATTTTCCAAGGTTTATAACCTATCTAACATGGCATGGGGAACATTTCAACATAAAAGAGTTAGAAGAGATTACATACCTTTTAGATGAGTTTGGTTCTTGAGGAATTTGAGGGCCAAGCACCAATAGTGTGAATGCCTCAAATGGAATCACAAAACACCACAAACTCTTGAAAAACTTTGAGAGAGAATACACACTTGTATTTTCGGCCACACACAAGCACACACACACTAGTTCACTAGTTACTCTTAGGGGGCCATTTCATGCAACATAAGCATGCTTATATAGTGTACATGATTAGGGTGAAACCCTAATAACCCATGTCTTTTCCTTTCCAAGGATCCATGGGTTAAAAGCTCCATGGATCATCCATGGACTTCCATATAAGCCTAGCCCATTAACAAATGAGTGTTAGCCCACACCATATAAAACCAATAGCCCATAATCTAATTAGTCTTTCTTTTAATCTCTAAATTAATTCATAATTAATTCAAGACTAAGACTAATTAAATAACATAACCTCATATTAATATATTATAACTTATAATATATTAATAAACATATGTGTATAACTCTCATAAAATTATCCATAAATAGTTTGGGTGAGATGCAACCCAAATGGACCATGCCGGTCGGGTCAAGTATATACCAAATAAGTTATGGACTTAGACACCTTATCCAACAATTCCAACCCTTGCACGTAAATGAAAATTTGTTTCCCATAAAGATTTTGGTGAGAAATGGGTTTAACCGTTCAATGAGTCCCACCTCCCTAAGTTCGGGCCAATTGACAGTTGGAGCAACCGCGAATTCGCTGTTGTGAAGCTAACCCAATATGTTATTGTATCTCATAAGCACATCCCGAGAGATGTTGGTTGGAAACACATAAAACGGATGCAAGTTAGCAACCCCTCCTTAGACATCATGAACCTATCGCCTTGGTGCCATTTTTCTACAAAAATGAATAAACAAGAAATACCAACAAAATATTCCATATGTTAGGCAATCTAACAGGAACAATTTGGCTGATACCCAGGACTCATGTCGTGAGCCTTTCGGACTTACGTCGTGAGTTCGTATTTCACAGAAAATCAAATCAGTCATGAAATCAGGTCTTAATCTTGTTGGGGCTTAGTCTTAAGTCATTTGTATATGCATTTAAGCAACATGTAGCAAAGGAATTGTATATTTAGGGTGATAATTTCGACATTCAAACAAACCACAAGCCCTAACTCCTAATTTAAATAAATTGGTCAAAATAAAACACTAAAAATAGGAGTTATTAACCATAAGTGGAAGATTACGTAAGCACAAGGGTTTCTGATTCTTTTAATCAGTGGTCTCGTGATTTCAAAGTTCACGTCGGGAGCCTTTATGACTCACGTCGTGAGTCCGTATGGGCTTAACATTTGGGCCAATTCAATTGAAAACTAGTTGGGCTGAAATAGTAAGAACACAAATTTGGCCCACCTATATTTCATTATGTACTCACGTCGCGAATGCTGTCTAAGCTCAAAATAAACCTAATTAATAATTCCATTCTATATTGAAAACTCTTATTTCTTTTACCATTTAAATTTAAAGTACCCCACCCTTGATTTTTACAATTCATAAGATTATTAGATGATTAGATGATCAATTATCCTAAAAACAAAAAAATGCAAAAATTAAACTAAAGGCATAAATGAAAAGAAAATTCAAACCGAGCTCAGGTTGCCTCTTGATAAGCGCTTCTTTTTGTTGGATTCATGAGCCGGACTCCTTTCCACCTCACGTTGAATTGTCCGGAGTGTCCATCACCATTTGAATCTTTTGCTCCTTCCATCTCCTTTTGTATGCTTGGACTCGTCTAATATAAAACCTTTTTTTTAACTTTTACCTCATTTACTTCGATCTCCCATTTAATCCCCTTATTCTCATGAAATTTATTCTCCATTTTTTCATTATCCTTTAGGGGGAATACAAGTAAAATTGGTTAATATTCTAAGTTATTATACAAACTTCTTCTTCCAATTGTGCAAAAGTATTATTTATGAAATAAAGTTATTACATTATTTTTGTGAGATTTGACTTAATATGTTATTTTAAACATATAAGGTTAATTTGACCTACAAATCACAAAAAGGTTAAAATAAGTTTTTACGCAACTATATTTTACTATCCGCCGTTTGTGACGCTAAAAATAAAAAATTAGAAAAATGGACATTTTGACACTAAAAACACATTTATTTGTGATAGATACAAAATAATTGTTATTTATAAATATCTAAATATACTAGCCCATATATGTGTAAATATACGTATATATGGGTACGAAAAATTCAATTACCATAATAAACTATATAAGTATAGTTTATGAACCTTTAACGCTGTTGTAACATATTGAGCAAAGTGTATAATTATATAAATATACATATATAATTATTTTATATTATTTTATTATCCTGGAAAATGGTATAATTACAAATACAAATGTTTTCATTACAATAATACGTAAACTCATTGAATCAATTTTTGTGATACATTTGTCTTCACCATACCTACCAGAGTAGCTACTAAAGTCCTGAATTATAACAAGAATCTCTCGTAGAGAGAGTGTGACACTTGTGTATAGATCTATATGGGATTGGCAATCCTGCACCCTAGCTGTTAGCTACAGTTAGACCGGCAGGTCTGGAGTGACTAATGTCATAAACATTTCCGATGCCTGAAGAACGTCGCAATAGGCCATCTAGGTCATTAGTATGGTTATAATAACTCACATGGGAAACAACGACACATTTAATTTACGGAAAACTTTCATTCAAACAGTTTTATATAATAATAAAACTGCATATTACCATTTTAAGTATGGAAATACTAGTACATTTTGGTCTTAGGGTGTTAAGACTACAATTCGTTTTTCAGGAAAATATTGGATTTTCTGGAACTAATCATTATCATTTTACAAGGAAAGGTTTACGGTCATACAAACCCTTATCAACTCACCAACTTAATTGTTGACACTTTCTCAAACCACTTGTATTCTATGGAAATTACTAAAACATGTAACTGATGGGTTTTAGGTAAAAACAAATAAACTAGAAAACAATTCCTAAGTTCACATGCAACCTACTTTGGATCTATGTTTTAACTACTGAACATATAACTTTGAATTGCAAAATAAGAACCCTAGAGGAGAAAGGCTAATTTCGAAATTAACAAACTAGGGTTTAAGATTAACATACCTTTCAATTGTTATAGCAAACAATTGATAATCCTCTTGATCTTGATCTTGATCTTCTTTGAAGCTTAGCACCACAAGTGTAATACCTCTAATGGAATCACACCCAAGAACTAGCAAGAAGGAAACTAGAAGGAGAGAGGATGGAGATAGTATGCAATTTTGGCCAGGGTTTCTTCCAAAGAATCAGTGACCTAAAATGTGAGCCAGGAGGCTCCTTAAATAGTTGAAGGATCTAGGGTTCAGGGGAAACCCTAGTTATCCTTTGCTTAGGGCCTAAGCAAAACCCAAGGGCCTTATCTTGGACCTTGGACGAATTCTCTAGGGTTTCCCCTAGGGTTTTCGTCCACCTCCTTCCAAGGGGTTTCTGGATCCTTCCATTCAACTATCAATTAATTGCAAACTAGTCCCTGCACTTTATAATTAATACTTTTAACCCGAAAATTAATTCTGATTAATTTATGGCTAACTATTAATTAAACGTAATGATTTCTAATTAATATATTAATCTTTTAACATATTAATAAATTCATTTATATTAATTTATTAATCTTATGATAAATTAATATCTCTCCTTTCATAATTTCCTTGTCCGGTTGCTAGGTTTGAGGGCAACCCAAAAGGACTGTGCTGATATCAATTCAAGTACATACCAATTATAGTTATGGGCTTAGACACCTAATCCAACAGTAACAACAAGCTTTTGAGGATGGGACGTTAAGGCATCAGCCAAATCTTTTATCATCATATTGTGATTGATCTTGAAATATGTAACACTTACAACAATGTAACTTTTTGAATTATATTTAGGATGGTTGTGTTTGCTATGGTCACTATTATGCATTATATTATGATACAATACATGAAAGTCATCCACCCCCATACATTTCCGTCATCCTAGGTTGCTTGTGTGACACATCCTGGAGGGACAAAGATGTATAAAGATCTCATGTCCAGATTATTGGTGGCCTTGTATGAAGCGTAATGTGGCATGGTATGTGGAGAGGTGCTTGACTTGCAAGAAAGTCAATGTCAAACATCAACGACCTCACGGCAAGATGCAGCCGTTAGACATTCTCGTTTGGAAATAGGAAGAGATTATAATGGATTTCATCACAAAGTTGTGAGTAGATTCGATATGAGTCATCGTTAATCGATTAACCAAGATCGTGCATTTCATCCCGATTCAGGAGAGTATCTCTGCTGAGAATTTGACCGACATTTACATCAGGGAGGTTGTGGCACGACATAGAGTACTGGTTTTAGTGGTTTTAGACAGGGATGTCTGGTTTATTTCCATGTTTTGGAAGAGGTTTCATAAGGAGTTAGGTACTCGTCTACACATCAGCACGACTTTCCACCGGCAAACTGACAGGCAGAGTGAGCGGATAGTCCAGACCATGGAGGATATGCATCTAGTATGTGTATTGGATTTCGGTGGGAGTTGGGATACGTATCTCCCATTGGCAGAGTTTTATATAACAACAGTTATCACCCCAGCATTAATCGACCTCCTTTTGAGAGCTCTATGGGAGGAAGTGCATGACCCTAATATGTTGGGGTTAGGTCAGTCAGCGAGTCATGGAGAGTACTAAAGTAGTACTCAAGACTACTGAGTTGATTCAACAGGTTTGGGGTAGACATCATACAACTCAGAGTCGGCAGAAGACTTATGCCGCCAAGCGTCGGTCAGATCTGGAGGTCTAGGTTGGGGATATGGTTCTCCTGAAGGTGTCACCGTGGAAAGGTGTCATTCAATTTAGGAAGAGGGGTAAGTTAGTCCCCAAGTACATCGCTCCTTTTAGGGTTTTGGCCTAGGTGGGTCGGGTTGCTTATCACTTGGATCTTCCTGAGGAGGTTAGTCAGATCCATAATACGTTTCACGTCTCTCAGCTGCGGAAATGTATGGTTGATGATTCTGTAGTGGTTCCATTAGAGGATATTAAGGTGGATGATCACCTAAATTATATCGAGAGACCGGTGGCGAACCTTAACCGAAAGACAAAAACCTCGAGGAACAAGGTTGTTGAGTTGGTGAAGGTAAAGTGGCAACACCAAAAGGGCTCAAAATGGACGTAGGAGCCCGAGGTTGAGATGAAGGATGATTACCCAGAGTTATTTGTGGAAGCGGACTTCGATGACGAAGTCTGATTCAAGTATGGGAGAATTGTAACACTGCATTTCAGGTTTTTCCCTTTAAGTTCTTCATTTAAAAGTCTTTGCAAATTAGTCCCTAGCCAAGTACGTTGGGCATACTCTATGAGTACTTTGGGTGTACTGGCTCGTAGGTTGGTCGTGGAGGCGCCCACATACGCGGGGTGTATGTTCAGCAAGGGAAAACCCTAATTTTTAGGGTTTGTGCCATATTTAAACATCTTAAGTTGCTTTGGGCGTTTCTTATGACCAGCCTCCACCTCTCCAAACCCTGAGAACGAAACCCTAGACTTCATTTGAGTGTTTGTGATCCATTGTTGTGATCTTGTGGTGTTTTTTGATCCTTTAAAGGAGGTGAAGCTTTTATGGACTTGGAGCTTGAAGATCCTGTTAGGTCCAGATAGTGTTGCGTCTTGGGCTCGATATCTAGTCCATTTAATCTCCGGTATGGGCCTGTCCATCCGTGAGTTATTTTGTAGGGTTTAATATTTATAGATGCTTGCATGCATCCTAGAACGTAATATTTTGATAGAGAATTTAATAGCGTTCGTTGTTCTTATCTTTTGTAACCCTAATATCCTCTACAGCGGAAGTTCTTCATCGAGCTCTGCTGAGGATTGAATCAATTGAATCATTCGACACATTCATATTCATTCTTGTGCTTTATCTTACTGTTTTTCGCTTTCTTGATTTACCTGTTATAAGATCTAATCGATCAAAGAGTTTTATAAGCTCATCAATTGGTATCAGAGCAGGAGGCTGTGTAATTCATACACATCTCTTCTGTGAAAGAAGTGATTAGGGTTTATTCCGCATTAACTGATATTTATTGAGCTGTCACTCCATAATTGACGTATCTCAATATTTATTCGTTTTACCCTAATAATACATATTACAAGTCTGATCTTGTAACAGGTTAAACGATCAAGCATGGATGATTCTCAATCTAATCCTATCAACATCTCAAACAATATTGGATCTACAACAAAGATTCCAATTCTTTACACTCAAGATTACGAGGTTTTGGCGCATCATTTCGAAGACTACGTCATCGGATCTGAAGATAATGGGTATCTAATATGGGAAGCCATTGTGTCTGGACCATTTGCTCATTCAGGAACATCCAGAATTATTAAAACTCAGAAGGAGTATAATGATCTGTTAAAGGATGTGAAAGACGTCGCTCAGGATGAAAAAGAGAAGTTTCAGTGCAACATCAAAGCATTGAGACTGATTCGATTCGCTCTTCAATCTGACACGTTTAGGTTGTTGAGTTCCTGCAGTACTGCTAAAGAAATCTGGGATCGGCTGCGAGAGCTGTATTCCACAGATGAAGATTTGGAGCACTCAATTTAGACCTTGCTTTTGTCTGAGTTTGGAGAGTTCAAGAAAAATCCCGATGAGTCCGTTACACAGACGTTTGATCGCTTCAATCATCTTCTCAGCAAGATGATCAAACATGATATTGAAAGGAAGCTTATTGAACAGAAGGTTACTTTTTTGAATGGCTTAAGATCCGAATGGAGAGCTGTTGTGTCTACAGTTAAAGCTCACGAGCAGTTCAAATCATATTCGCTGGCGAAATTGGTGGGAATTCTGACATCCCAAGAAAAGATAGTGATGCAAGAGAAGAGTGTGGTCTCAAACTTGGGGTCCTTGGCCCTCCTGTCTAAAAGTAAGATCTAACTTTATAAGATTATGCTATGATGGTATCCAATCCCAAAAGGTTCATCAAGAAGAAGTTTCCTACCAATAAGAACCGAAATTGGCAGGGAAGCTACAGTTCTGAAAAAGTAAGGGAGGAGCCGAAGACTGAAGAACCAAAGAAAGAGACGAAGGTTGAAGCGGATTCTGGTGTCAGTTGTTATTACTGTGGAGGAAAGAATCATTACGCCAAAGATTGTGTTTTGAAGAAAATGACGGAGAAAGATGAGCAGAAAGATGAAGAGGCGATCCTGATGAAAAAGCTAGAAGAGATTAAAAGGAAGAAAGCTGCTACTAATCCTTCTATGAATGCTCTTATTGTACAGGTTTCGGCAGAGGATGATAAGTTCGGTGGCGTACAGGTTTGGTCGACAGACTTAGAAGATGATGAGGTGAGAAATCCTTCTCATGGAAAGGCTTATGTCGCAAGAGGTGGTGAAAGCAGTGGAAAGTGTCTGATGGTGACTGACGTATCTCACATGAGGGGATATAATACTGATGGTGGAATTGAAGACGCCAAGGAGCGAGAGGACTTATGCTTCACAGCAAAACCTCTCAGTGTGCAGATCAGTGAACTTGATGAACTGATCAAGAAGGTACAATCTCTTTTTATTTCATTCAAAATTCCACAGAAATCATATAAAAAGGAATTAAATAACTTAAATTCAAGAATCTCAAATTTGGATAGTTGTTTAACTCAAACACGGGTCACAAATTCTAACTTGACTGACCAAATAAGCAGGGTGTCATCCAAGAGTGAGGAGCGAAGGATGTGGATTAAGCAGAAGGAGTTGGAGCTAATTAAGTCTAAGGATGAAAACATTTATTTGCAAAGAGACAATTTGAAATTGTTAAAACAAAGGAATGTTTTTTGTTTGATTGCTAAAAGACTTTATGCTAACATTACTCAACTGCATCTAAATTGTGAAATAGGGTAGAAGATACATCGCATGATTCTACCCTTCCTTGAGTTTAAGGAGGATGAAATCGATGTCGAAGCATACAACTGTGAAAGTGTTGTATCTTCCGATGATGTGAATCCTACTTATATGTATGGTCTAGACAAAATAGAATCTTTTATAAAGTCCAAAGACCATAAGGATATGCTTAAAAATCTTTTGGATGAAAACGATAAGATGAAACTCAGGACCAAAACCATACAAAAATTCGACTCATTGAGTGCTAATTTTAGTTCAGAAAATAAAATTGATGTTGAAAACGCATCTGAACTTAATGAGGACGATGATATGAGTGAAATTTTTCTAGAGGTTGAAGTCGACTGTTCTGAGTTTGTCAAGAGCGAACCCGAAAACCACAAAAATCTAATTTCTAAGAATTCTGTGGAATTCGCTCGTTTGTCCAAAAATAAGTCCCCGGCCCTTGAAGAAAAGGTTGTTGTATACCAAAAAATGAGAACCACACCGAATCAAGTATATAAGGTCACAGGAGTTACCGAACATCAAACAGCCGAACTCACTGCCATAGTGAACGAAGATAACGCAGATGGTTGTGATGAGTTTTTCTGATTAGCTCCTATAGATAATGCAGACGAAACAGTTGGTCTGTCATAGCGAACGTCCTGGAAAACCAAAGGAAGATATGTACCGGAGCCGCTGAATAAGCCTGACAACTTTGACGTGCCAAGTACAAGTGGCACAAAAGAAATACCTATAGAAGAAGTCACCTCCACAAGCAAAACCTCATCTATGAAGAGTGAACCGGCTGTCAAGAAGCTAAAACAAAAAGCTAATATCCATAGACAACCGAAACAGGTGAAAAATCAAAAGCAGCAGAGAAACCTGAGATACAAAAAGAATCTCTCAGAGCGAAAGCAGTTTTGGCACTCTCAAAATGCTCACTTCTCTTATCCTAATAAAGATTCAAAGTCAGGGAAAAAGACTTTCGGGCCACATGAAGAACAGAACCAAAATGAGAGGTTCGGTCCTGAAAGCAACAGGAACCGAAATGAGAGGTTCGGTCCTGAGAGCAACAAGAACCGAAAGGATAGGTTCGATCCGATCAACAACACTCAAAAATCTAACTTCGGCTCATCAGCAAGTAGCTACCGAAAGGTCCAGGTTCGGTCACTCCAATGACCATAAACAAGAGGGTCATTTCGAACCTCAAGTCAGAAGAAATTCCCATTCTAAATTCTCTTTTTCTAACTCTTCTCATTCTCAATTCTCTTCTAAACCCAATTCTATTCCTGCACAAAATTCAAAATCATCAACGAACTTGAAAGGAAAATCGAATATTTCCTCTGTCAAGGAAGACCAAAAGCAGAATAATGCTCAAACACCAGAATCTGAAACCAAAACGACTGTAGCTAACCCTAACAAAATCAAAGTGTTTACTATTAAAAGAAAAGATGAAACAACATTAATAAAACGAACATATCTTGTTGATGTTTCTCTTACTATTCCTGTTCCTGTGAAAGGCTCACGTGGACCCAAGAAACTTTGGGTTCCTAAATCTGCTTAATTTTTGCAGGTTATAAGTGACGAGCAGTTCGACGAAGAATGGTACATTGACAGTGGCTGCTCACGTCACATGACAAGAAGGAAGGAAGAGATAAGGGAGTTTCGATCTCTTCAAAATGGTGGCAACGTCAAGTTCGGTAAAAACTTTTATGGAACGATAAAGGGTTATGGGATGATAACTAATGGAGACTTCACAATAAGAAAGGTGGCGTACGTTGAAGGGTTGCAGCATAATCTCATCAGTGTATCTCAACTGGTGGGAGGTACGGGTCTCAAAGTTTCATTCGACGACGAAGGTTCAGAGATTATAGAGAAGAAATCCAACAAGGTCATCCTCAAATCAGACCGAAAAGGCGAAATGTTTCCTCTAAATCTCAAACCAATCAAAGGAAATCCAGCTATATGTCTTTTGTCCAAAGCTCATTCTGACGAAAGCTGTTTGTGGCACCGAAGGCTCTCACATCTCAACTTCAAAGACATCAACAAGCTTGTCACCGGAGGTCATGTTCGGGGTCTTTCCTTGCTCAAATTTGATCGAGAACACTTGTGCGCTGCATGTGAAATAGGGAAACAAAGTCGTCAAAGTCACCCATCTATTATAAACACGAAAGTTGTTGAACCACTTGAGTTGCTTCACATCGACTTGTGTGGTCCATCATCAATCGAAAGCATTGGCGGTAGCAAGTATATTCTTGTTATTGTTGATGATTTCTCACGTTTTACATGGGTGTTCTTTCTGAAGCACAAATTTGAGGCTACACCTGAGCTAAAGATGTTTATCAAGCAGGTTGAAGTGCAACTGAGAAAAGTCGTTCGCAACATTGGGAGCGACAATGGACTGGAGTTCAAGAACAAAGAATTAGAAGACTTTTTGGCAAAAAAAGGAACCAGTCACAACTTCTCTGCCCCCTACACGCCTCAACATAACGGAATTGTCGAAAGGTGAAACCGATCCTTGTGTGAGGCGGCCCGAACTACGCTAAGTTTCGCTTCTCTTCCCTTATATTTATGGGCTGATGCTATTGCTGCAGCATGTTTTACGCAGAATAGGTCTTATCTCAACAAGCGCTTCTCTCTTACTCCTTATGAGATCATCAATAACACGAATCCGAACGTAAAATTCTTCCATGTGTTCGGCTCACGATGTTTCATCTTCAACTCCAAAGAACATTGTAACAAGTTTGACATTAAAGCTGATGAAGGAATTTTTTTGGGATATTCTCTTACTTCAAAAGCATACCGGGTTTTAAATAAGCGTTCTAGAAAGATTGAAGAAACATATTATGTGACTTTCGATGATTGCAACGTCAAGAAGCTAAAGACTACTGAAGAAGCAATTGGAGAGATTTTCTCTCAAACAGGTCAAGTCACGGCCACGATTGCCAATTTGTTCGATTAGTTTGTTGACTTATTCGATGAACTTGAGAAAGCTACTCTCTCGGAAGCCAAGGCAGCAGACAACAAAATCGATCATCTGAAGCAAATTGTTGAAGATGCAGCCAAACAAATAGGTGAAGGAGAACAAGTTCCAAACGAACCTCCTCAGCACAGCACTTTGGTTGAGGGGGAGAATCCATTTTCTTCAAATCAACCAAACTCACACTTTCAAGGGGAGAATTCTATTCCTGTAGCACCCGAAAGCTCTGCTACACCCGAAAGTCCTGTAGCACCAGAAAGTCCAGTTGCACCTGAGAGTTCTGTTGCACCCGAAGATACGAACCAACCTAAAAATCAAAGAGATTCATCAGTCGAGGGGGAGAATTCCGATATGTTCTACGATGACGATAGTCAATCTGAATTGGAAGAAATGGTCAACGCCGAATTGGATCCATCTTATGATCCAAATTATCCTCCTCTTATTAAATGGACTAGGGATCATCCTGTATCTCAGATAGTGGGTAATGTCTCTGAAAAGGTCCTGACCCGATCCCAACTGAAGGCAAAGCAATCGTCTCTATTCTCCAAAGTAGAGTTCTACATGTATAATTCTTTAGTATCCAAAGTTGAACCGAAGACAGTCAATACTGCTCTTGATCATTCTGACTGGGTTCAAGCTATGAAAGATGAACTCAATGAGTTTGAAAGAAACAAGGTATGGCGCCTCATTCCAACACCTAAAGATGCCTCAGTCGTTGGTCTCAAATGGGTATTCAGAAACAAAATGGACAAGGAAGGTAATGTGATTCAAAACAAAGCTCGTCTCATGGTGAAAGGATACTGCCAGGAAGAAGGAATTGATTACGAAGAAACTTTTGCTCCGGTAGCAAGGCTGGAATCTGTTCGAATATTTCTAGCCTACGTTGCACACAAGAACTTCGAGGTCGACCAAATGCATGTAAAATCCACCTTTCTGAATGGAGAACTTGAAGAAACGGTTTACGTGGAGCAACCTCCTGGTTTTGTAAATGAAAAGCATCCAAATCACTGTTATATTCTGGACAAGGCAGTTTACGGTCTGAAACAAGCGCCTAGGGCATGGTATGAAACGCTAACTAAGTTCTTAAAGATGTCAAAATTCAAACAAGGTTCGGTTGACCCAACCTTCTTTCGTAAGAAGGAAGGTAACCACCTTATGATAGTTCAAATCTACATAGATGATATCATCTTTGGCTCAACGAATCCTAGCTTAACAGCTAAATTCAGAAAGCTGATGGAGACTAAATTTGAAATGAGCTCAATGGGTCCGATTAACTTTTTCCTTGGTTTAAATATTAGGCAGGGACCCGAAGAATTCTTTATCAACCAGGAAGCATACACCAAGACTCTTCTTGCTAAATTCGGCATGATGGGAGACTCAAAGGTCAAAGTTCCAATGGCGTTCGGCACCAAGCTCACACCATCCTTGGAAAAACCGGCAGTCGATATAACGTTATTCCGCCATATGATTGGTTCCTTGATGTACCTCACCACTAGCAGGCCCGATATAATGTTTTCTGTGTGTTATTGTGCTAGGTTTCAGGCGAATCCTCGTGAACCACATATGCTAGTAGTGAAAAACATACTCCGGTATCTGAAACGAACCACCTCCCTCGGTCTATGGTATCCATCAAACTCAGGTTTCTTTGTTCAAGCCTACTCAGATGCAGACCTTGGAGGATGTGGTTTAGACAGGAAAAGCACCACAGGAGGCTGCCAATTCCTAGATGGGAAGTTGGTTAGCTGGCAATCAAAGAAACAGACATGTGTTTCTCTGTCTACAGCCGAAGCAGAGTATATTGCAGCTGCCTCCTGCACATCTCAAGTGATTTGGATCCAAAGCCAGCTCCGTGATTATGGACTCAATATGAAAAGATCCCACTATATTGCAATTCAGAAAGTGCAATTAGGATCTGTCATAACCCAATGCAACACTCCAAGACCAAGCATATAACACTGATGTGACAACCCGAAATTTCCATTTTGTACGAACATTATCTATTCAATAGAAGCTAGACCAGTTTCAATGAATTTCAGACTTTTCCGAATAAGTTTGTGTACTTTAGGGTTTACGTTTAAGGAGATATTAGGAGAGTGGATGCTCATGGGTTTGTGAAACTTGAGTATTTCAAAACTTCATAATATTAGAGTTCAATTCCAGGATAAAAATATTTTCTGCCAAAAATATCTCAGGACTATAAATAGATTTCTGAACTAAATTCATTCATTATTCACATTTCCAACTAGAGAAAAGCCATTTTCTCTCTCACAGATCTTCGGGTTTTCATCCCAAATCGTGAGTACACTTCTCTAGTTGTTTTATAATTCTTGTTATATGCTTAATAACATAGATTACATATCAAATATGTGAGAATCGAGAGTTTACCGCCCAAGAACGTTCTTGGGGAGTAAACTCCAAAATGAAGCTTAAAGGCTATCTAGTCCCATTTCCTTGTTAAGTAACTAGCTTAGGATTATATGTATGTTTATTTGAGACTAGAAAACAATCAAAAACACCTAGCTTAGGGTGTTCACGGCCCAAGAACTTCTTGGACCGTGAACTCCAAATTCAAGGGCCAAAATATGCCCTAATCACCCCTAAGGCTTTATACATTAATACTCATTTACTTCTAGCTAATTTGTGGACTTTAAAACATCAAAAGCACCCCTTAAAGGGAGTTTACGGCCAAGGAATACTCTTAGGCCGTAAACACCAAATAAGGGCACCAAAGTGTGCCTAGGGTCCTCATTAGCCTTAAACAAATGCCTAGAAATTATCCTCCTTGTGCTTAGGACTTGAAAGAATAAAAACGCCCATCCCATGAGAGTTTACGGCCGTAAACTCTTAGGGATTTGGCCTTGGGGCCGTAAACTCCTCAAAGGAGTATTTCTAACCAAAGGATTAAACCACCAAGTAAGACTTATTCTAGAAATCAAATAGCACTTCAAAACACCAAATACCACCAATTTGAGAGTTCACGGCCGTAAACTTAAGGTTTTACGACCGTAAACTCCTTGTGTGGGGTTTATTGAGGAGTAAACACTTATACAAGGTCCTTGGAAGCTTTAAACCCCTTTAGCCTTGTCCCATAACAACCTAGAAGCAACCCTTAGGACCTATAACACTTATACAAAGTGTTTACATGTTCCTGAGTGTCCCAACTTATTTCATTAGTTATTATTTGGCTAATTAGTTATATATATGCTCAATATATGATAACTACGCTCGTGCGTGTGAACAAGTCTCCG
Organism: Lactuca sativa; assembly: GCF_002870075.4. Classification (NCBI taxonomy): domain Eukaryota; kingdom Viridiplantae; phylum Streptophyta; class Magnoliopsida; order Asterales; family Asteraceae; genus Lactuca; species Lactuca sativa. The sequence continues at coordinate 52,578,808 of NC_056624.2, forward strand.
TTTGCCACCTAGCACGGTATCTGACACTTCAATCCAATCCACTCACCGCAAGTGAGTTCATACCCCTTTAATTAACCTTTGAAATACTTTTAAATGTTTTAAATACTTTATGGGGGGATACAAGTTAAATTCTTATAGTTATTACATCAATCACATGTGATTAATAACTAGAAAACCAATGATTTTATTACTGTTCAAACTGTTTACCAAACTGTTTTACTTCAAACTATTTTACAAAATCTTTTACTTATCAAATACTTTTATTTAAACTTTGTTATACTTCTTATAAATTGCATGCCCATATATGTATAGATATATAAGCAATGTTTAAAAGGCTTAGGAAGGCCATCCACCCAATTTCCTTTTTCTCGATTTGGATGTGGTCTGGTGGGATTTCGGGTAGTCGTCCGAAGTTCGTTTCAATATTAATTATATATCAAATATACATATATAGACATAAAAGTACTTCCATATTCATGCGTATTAGTCACATCATTAGTAAGTTACCATCGGGGTAACACAGGATCATACTACTACAATTTCTAGATCAATGAGTCAGTTCATTCATGAGTCAATACTTATTACTAAGAGTGCATATACAACGATACTAGAACAAGTAACATTACATTACATATACATGAATACGTTAACAATTGTGATCCACTGTATGGGAGCATGCCTTAATTGTCATGACCCGAGTTGTAGCCAGAGTTTCTTGAAGGGAGAGCGTGAGTTTGCATATAGATCTATATTGGATTGACTATCCTACACCTTGCTGCTAGCTACAGTCGGACCGGCAGGTCTGCGGGTGCCAAACGTCATACCTTATTTTTCGACTATACGTTGTCGTTGTTACCAGTCTATAGTATGGTGCAATTTATCACATGATACCTTAATATAAATCCAGTTTAAGGTAGTTATTACAGCAGTAGTTCCTATAATACAACACTACAGTACTACATTAATTTACCCATTACATATATTTAGTGATTATTTCACTTAAACATTAATGTACAAACTATATTTTGTTAAATGATAGTTACACTTGGGAAATTACACACTTTTACAACAAACGAGCATACAAAACAGTTAAGCCTTGGTAGAAGGAAACTTTAATAGAAAATATAGGTTTTTCTGAGAGATTCAAACTTTTACAAACACTTACAAACATTTACTTACATTTTACAAACTTACACTTGAGACATGTTCAAACGTTTTTGATAACAAACATCGACACTAAAATACTTATGAAGTCACCAGCTTAATGCTGATAAACTCTTTCAAAATAACTTGTATTCTCAGGTCATCAGTAGACAGGTACCGAGGCCAGCTTTTGAGAAGATGGAGCGCATCTAAGACTCATCTTATTATTTTGATTTACATTATATTTTTGGTGTCTAAAACTGTACAGAACACGCTTGTATTAAAATTATATATTTAATGCAATGGATGATGTTGTTTGCTTATTTACTTTTACTGTGTTGTGATACTTTACTTGACGTCCTCCGCCCCAGAACGTTTCCGCCGTTCTTGGTTTTGGGGTGTGACAACTGAGGTATCACTTTGTTAAGGATGATGTGGAAGATGGAAATGTCGAAATTCACTTTGTTCGAACCACTGATCAACTGGCCGATATCTTCACCAAATCTCTTCCTGAAGCAAGTTTCATTAAAATTCTACAAGGGCTAGGAATGATGGAATCAGAGTCAGTACCAAAAACTACTTCTCAACACTAAAAGTCGGAAGCGAAATGAACCGAACGTTCGGGTTCGGTTCACGTGTGTGCCGAAATGAACCGAACGCTCGGGTTCGGTCCTATTCTCTTATCTTCGCTTATCCTCAAAGGTAGTTTCTTTGGTTGTAAACCTTTTATATCCTTTTCTCAATTTCATCTCTCTTATTTTCAAAGTCCTGTTCTTTTTCAAATTCATTTTTTTTGCAACCGAAATAGACCGAACGCTCGGGTTCGGTTCCAAATTTTTTCGTGTCTGTTTTTTTTTATTTTTTTTTTCTTTCTTTAAATCAAAATTCCAAAATTTTTTAAAAATCAAAAACTCCAAAAACATTTTTATTATTATTTGTGTTCGTTAATATTTTTTTGTGGATATTTGTGGGCAAATTCTTTTATTAGTTAAGTATCCCTAGAAGCATGCTGCTGTATGTGTCCAAAGCCTCACCTGATTCTGAATAATAGCCTTACTGACTTGGTATATACAAACCTTGTCTTCCCAATTAGGCTTTTATATTTATTCTAATCATGAGCTACCTTACTCTCTTCTCCCATGAGATAAGAGTTTTCTGCTTGGTCCTTATTTCAACAGCAGAGGTACTTTGGTTTCCTTACACCATCTCAATTATTTTTCTCCATCATATTTCGATCTCATACACGTAACCCTTGAGACTCTCATAAATTACCACTAAGCTTTATGGTTACACAATTTTCGTGTTCATGATCTTAGCTTCGTGCCACTACGTGCTAAGTGAAACCCACAATTCACTATCTTCTATGCATTGACAGTGAACAATTAACTTTGCTCTAGCTTTCACTAAAGAATTGACGAATTCATCCTTAAGACTGTACCTTGAAATCTCTGAATTTTATCTTTGTGTGATTCCTATGAAATTGTTAAATTCCATAACATTTCTTCCCATAGAATCCATTTTTAATTTTTTTTGAGATTTCACCTACAAATATTTTCACCATGCCACTTAAATTCTTTTCAAACCTACTTGTTCAACAGACTACATTGGTCTCACAAGTACTTCAGTCGATTTCTGTCTTATGTCAAGATCAGGAATTCTGAACCGAATCGAAAGCCACCCAAATTTGCCTGATTAAAAGATACCTTTCAACACTTCTCAATAAGTGCCTGATCGTAATTCAACGGGAAACCAAACAAATACTTTAAGGTCTCTCTTGACTTTGAAGGAAGAGATTCGTTCCCGGGATCCATTGTTTCGTGTCTTTATTGACATCACAATTTCACACATATGTGTTGCTTTATTTCTTTTTCTTTTACACACTAAGCACGAAAATCTTTTTGATTTTCCATAATTTTGGGTTCATTACTCACAAGCCATTTTTTTTGAAGTTATAAAAGAGTTGTGGCTCACAATGTTACACGTGGTTATTCTACTTTATGATGACAACTAACACTAAAGGGGATAAGTTGCTGACTCAGCCGAAAATCCAATCAATTTGATATTTCAAACGGCGCTTGAAGGACAGGCGTGTGAAGTGGAACCGTTTTTGACACTTCAAACGGCGCCTGATGGGAAGGCGTGTGAATCGGGACAGTTTTTTCTCTCTCTTGTGTAATCATCGGGGCTCCCAACTGTCATGCATCATTCTTCTAAGGAAACCCTTCGTATTTCCCTCGAAGATTTGGGAACAGATTCTTCTCTCTCTTCTCACCACGGTATAAAAGGTAACTTCGACCATTATTTACCTCTTTACCGCACCCAAAATTCAGAGAGCAAGAAAATCTTTGATTATTCTCCTGTTCATCATCTCTCCCAACTTCTTCACTTCAATGGCAGACTCATCTTCTGTTCATGCCACTTCCCACATTCTGCCGATTCGTCCTCAACAAAGTCTGATCAACGATCTCACTCCACATGTTTACGATGCCTTTATGTTCCCGATCATCGAATGCCTCAAATATTCGCCGCTAGCTCCTGCTCTCACCAAAGTTGAAGCTGTTCCAATGGAATGTTTATCGCAAATCTTCTCCACAGCTCATTATGATAAGTCTGTCGATAGAATCTTCTTCGACATTCTTGATCACAAGGCATCCATCTCCAAGCAGCAATTTTGTTCGCTTTTAGGGTTTGAACCCGATTCATCTAGGGTTAACCCTGAATCCATTCCAGTGGGTCAGTTGTTTTCCATGTTTTATAACATGGGATACACTGAGGTTCTGACGACGGTCACCACGTTCAAGAAATCGTGCTTGCCTCCTCAGTGGAACGGGTTCTTTACAGTGTTATTCAAGGGGTAATCGGAACACAGTGTCGGTTCAGACGGAGCGAGTCGTCTATTCATAACGATTCTTTATGGGGTATACAACGGCATCAACCTTGACTATGGGTCGGTTTTATGGCAGCAGCTGATTCAGAGTCTTGCCTCTACATCTCACCATTCCGAGATCTCCTACGCTCGCTTCTGGATGTTGATCACAAAATGGGTGATGGACAAGTATCACGTCCCAATTGTTGCTGATTCTCCACTCTCTTCGATAGGTACTTTCCATACTACGAAGATTATTGTCTCCGATGCATCTAAGTTTCAGTTCGTTGGCTCCATCCCTGAGTCGATGTTTGGAGACGTTCCAAGCGACAGCCGCATCATCAGAACCTACAAGGAGTTTCATCGCTCTGGTCCTAGAGAGCTCACTCCTGATATGATTAAGTCAATCCATGATCCTGATAGGCCCGCTCCGAGGGGAAAGAAAAATGAAAAGGGAAAAGAAAAGCGGGTTGGCAAGGGAGTGAAAGGCCCTTCTCCGAAGAAACGCAAACCTACCAAGGCGACTCAATCTCCTCCACTGAAGAAGAGGAAAACCCAACCTAGGCGAAAGCTGATACTTGCCTCCTCCTCCAGCGATTCTGAGGGAGAAAGTTCTGACTCCGATGAGTCCCCCCGTGGTAACACTCCTCCACGATTGCCTACCCCAGAGGTACATGTTTCTAGTTCACCTGTCTCTTCTCCACCAATCTCCATTTCTATTTCCATTCCCCCCATAACCTCCACCACTCAAATACCACCCACTTTTATCCCAGTACCCCCTCCCATTTTCACTGAAGCTACCACAACAACCGCTGAAGTAAGAACCAACGTATCTGATACGGGGGCTCCTACTAAAGCACCCGAACCCACTCCCACTACCGAACATACATCAGCACCCAAACCTACTTCCACAACCGAGCCTCCACCCTCACCTCCACCCTCATCTCTTGCTCACTCCGCAGACAATGAAGAACCTTTTCTAGGTGGGGAGAACATGACATTTGATTTGGTCTATTACTTTCCGTATCAGGTGCAAAGTGATGATGACAATGATGCTCCTGTCACCAAGAAGCATCTCAAGGAGCTTCAAGAGAAGATGGATTCTCTCATTGCTTCCTCCTCTTCTTCATCACAGTCTACCATCTCCGAGGCTGCTATTTAGAAGATTGTTGATGCTTTCACTAAAGCTCATGAAGCCTCCATCAGCTCAGCCACTGCCGCTATTGACGCCTCCACCAAGGCATGTGCTGCTGCGACCGAAAAAGTCGAAAAACTATTTGTTGACACTTCTTCTCTTTTGCAGTCTTTATAGGAAACTACTGATGCCAATAAAACGAAGCTTGACCCTATTGTCAACAAGCTGGCTACCTCAGTTGCCTCAGAACTGCGGTCCTTCGCCACTCTTCGTCAAACGCTCACTGATGACAACTCATCGTTTAAGGAGACTATTGAGGAGCGCCTATCTAAGCTACAAGAAGATCTAGCTGCCGAGAACTCACTCATGGACGCTCTCGCTTGAAAGACCACTGCTCTCAAGGTCAAGAATCTTCAACTCTCCAATTCTCAAAAGGAGATTGAATCTCTTCGATCTGAATGAGAGGTTATTTCATCATGTGTTTCGGATGTCCACGCCGCCCTTTCCAACATCCTTGAAGCACATGATCCAATACTGAATTACTCAGTGAGGCGTGATCTCACAGAAAAGCTTGCTCCTACCCTTTCTCTCCTGAGCAAAATTGAAGGGCTCCTTGAGTTCGTGTCCATTCCGAAACAAGGGGGAGAGGATGTATCTCAACCGCCTCCCACTTCTACAGCAACAAAAACAACCGAACCTCCTTCAATAGGTCAAGCCTCAGGTTCGGGTGTCAAAGACAAAGGGAAGAAAATTGTTGAAGAGAGTGATGACGATAAAGAGACGATTGCAGATCTCTTAAAGAAGCAAGGTCGTGATAAGGATGCTGATATGAGTGCTCGGGTTGCCAGAGAGGCTGAGGCAATTGAAAGAAAAATGAAAGAGGCTCATGACCTCTTGAGAGTAGGAAAACCCTTTTTCCTCCGTGGACTCTTGAGAAGCTTTTGAAGGAAGCAATTGAAACTCCCAACATTTTGTGGCTTGAACCGGTGATTTCACTAGATCGCGTCAACTCTGTCGACTCACAGTTTGACATGCTACTGACCCGAAAGGCCTTCATCTTCCATGCCTTTGACAACGTTGCTAATATCCCTCATCCTCATCCAAAGGTTGATAGGGATCTCGTCGAATTCTACCTGAAGGCTGCCCAACCACAGTATCAAACTTGGAGCGCTCAGAAGATAGTCAACGTTCGGGTCCTCAAGCCGTTTCGAGAAGGGAACTTCATGAACGTTCGGTTCAAGGTGCTGAGGGGTTCTGCTAAGACCGAACATGCCATATCGCTTGCTGATCTTCCCAATTTGAATCCACATGATTGGATAATTTTGCACAACATCCTCCTCACAAATGAAGTAGAGTATGGTCCGATTATTGATCACTTCAAGAGGATGCTTGTATGCTACATCATGGAAGTTGCCAAGATGGATCAGGAGATCGCTAGCATCTTCAAGAAAAAGCCCACTATTTCTCCTGTTGGCTCTGCCAGTGATCTGAACATGATGCAGATGGGAAAGATTGACTCGAAACGAAATTCGGTCATGTTTACAAGGAACGAAGGCCAAAAATGCATGTTCGCTTTGGCAGACAAACATCTCTACACCACTGCATGCCTGGAATATGTTTTAGGAATCATTCATCGTTGCAAGCAGAATTCAGCTAAACGACAAGAAGTACTTCGATGACATGATCCAGTGGTACATTCGCTTCAGACAGACAATCCTCGCTCTCATCCCTCGTCTGTTTGAAACCACTAAGAAGGTTCCTGTAGCTGGACCCAGCAAGAAGAAGTGATAGTCTCGCTCCAATTGACGCAAAGGGGGAGATTGTTAGGTACAGATAGTGTTGCGTCTTGGGCTCGATATCTAGTCCATTTAATCTCCGGTATGGGCCTGTCCATCCGTGAGTTATTTTTTAGGGTTTAATATTTATAGATGCTTGCATGCATCCTAGAACGTAAGATTTTGATAGAGAATTTAATAGCGTTCGTTGTTCTTATCTTTTGTAACCCTAATATCCTCTACAGCGGAAGTTCTTCATTGAGCTCTGCTGAGGATTGAATCAATTGAATCATTCGACACATTCAGATTCATTCTTGTGCTTTATCTTACTATTTTTCGCTTTCTTGATTTGCCTGTTATAAGATCTAATCGATCAAAGAGTTTTATAAACTCATCAATCCAGAATCTTCATCAACTTTGCAAGCTATTTGAGCTATAAAGCTCTTAACCAGATGTCACAACGTAAAATTCAAAACAATTTTTCACTTTTTAATAACACAATTTCGTTCATAAAAAGATTCCAATTCTCAAAGTTTCGCATAACAAATCCACAAAATCATATCCCAAGATCAAACATATGAAACTCCGATAGTGTGTACTGGTCATGTCGGCGCCTTCCTGCAAACCTCACTGGTACCTGAAACACATCACTCAAACACTGTAAGCACAAGGCTTAGTGAGTTCCCCAAAATACCATATCCAACACATATGCCTCTCGAGGCTACAGTACAACCCTCTAGTCGATGTGTCTCAGGGGGACCCTCCAGTCCCGTAGCTCGTTGGACCCTCTGGTCCGGTCATAGCTCGTTAAGCCCTTCGGCCCGGTCTGTATCGTTGGACCCTTCGGTCCGGTCTATATTGTTGGACCCTCCGGTCCGATCTATACAATCACATAGCATACATAAATCACATTGCACATAATCTCATACATACACATAGCACACAAGACCTCCCGGTCTACACAAATATACCACTCTAGGTAATATATAGTGAGAAGACTCACCTCGGGTATCTCAGATAATCTCGCACTTGAACACACTAGTCTAGCCCTCGCCTAAACATATAACAACACTCTCAAATAAATAATGGCTCTCAAAGGCTAGATTAAATCCACTCTACAATTCCACAGAAGGGAAAAAGACCATTTTACCCCTCCCTGACCCTAAAAGTCCAAAGGTTGACCAAAACCCTAAAAGTCAATGGAAGTCAACAAAAGGCAGTAAGCGGTGCATACCTACTCTATACGCGGGGCGTACGCCGACGAGTCACAAACGGGGTCTCAACCCCTTATGCTGAGCGTACTGAGAGTTACCCCCAGCGTAAGTCTCAGTTTCAGCATTTCCTTGGTTTTTTGTCTTAAACGGTTAAGACACTCATTCAACTTTCAGATCTGACTCATTCTAGACCTCTTATCCCATAAAGTCAGAACCTTTAAGCCTGTGCATGGCTGTAAAGGTCCTTACACCCTCTAACACTTTTCCTTCCTCCTCAAAAGGTCTAGATCTCATGCATGGCTCAATATCCACGTCCAAGATTTCATTTTCATGAACATACAACTCTGATAGTCCTGAAATATGATAGATCTAGGCCAATGGAGACTATTTGTTCATAAAGTCTCCATCTAGGAACCAAAAACCCTAGATATTGGTCCAAGAAGCACACAACACAAATGACAAGTCAAGATTTGAGCTTTTTACCTCAGGAAGAAGCTCCAACCTCAGAAAAGCTTGGATATACTCTTGCCCACAACTTCTAGTCTCCAAAATGGCCTCTACTTCTCTTCCACCACCTTGAAATGACACTTTGAAGCTTAGAACACCAACACACTAGCTAGAAACGAAGTAGGACTCTCTATTAGGGTTTCACTCTCTGGAATGGGGGCTGAGGTCCAGGCCATAACATTCCTTTTATAGTGCACAAGCCCCAAATTAGGGTTTCCACCTGGACTCGTTACGCCCAGCGTAACCCTGGGTACGCCCAGCGTAACCCTGGGTACGCCCAGCGTACCCAGGTAAGTCCGCGTCCAAATTAAGTATGCGAGTACGCGCAACGTAGTCTTCTGTACGCCCAGCGTACTCACAAGCCTAACTATTCATTTAAGGGCTTAACTTGACAACTTGGGAAAAGAAGAAGGGTTTAAGAGACACACCTGAATTCGGGATGTTACAATTCTCTCCCACTAGAACCAGACTTCGCCCTTAAAGTCTCATGTTGCGAACAATTTCGGATGCTGCTCCCACATCTCTGACTCCGACTCCCAAGTCAGCTCGGACCCTCTCCGATGTTGCCACTGGACCTGAACCAGAGGCACCTCCTTGTTTCTCAGAATCTGTACCTTCCGGTCCAAGATCGCGATCGGTCTCTCAACATAATTCAGGCTTGCATCCACCAGAATATTCTCCAATGGTACCATTTCCGACTCGTCGCCAATACACTTCCTCAGCTGAGACACGTGGAAGGTATCATGAATCTGGCTCAACTCTGCAGGTAGCTCCAAATGATATGCTACCTTGCCCACCCTCGCGGACACTCTGAATGGACCGATGTATCGGGCCCTAGCTTGCCCCTCTTCCTGAATCAAATCACTCCTTTCCATGACAACCCGAAACTTCCATCTGTACAGTATCTCAAGTCAATAGAAGTCAGAACAATTACTGTTAATTTACAGACGATTTGGGTTAAGTTTGAACATTTTATGATTAACACTTTAGGAGATGCCAGGAGAGGGTATGCTCTTAGGTTTATTGTGCAACAATAAACTTTCATACTACAAGAATTTGGAAATTTCCGACCCAAACATGGAGTTTGTGGTCCAAAACCCTAGGGGTATATATATGGTCCTTAGCCATATTTATTCATTTGTTCCATTACCAACTAGAGAAAAGCCAAATTCTCTCTCACGGATCTTCGACCTTTCGTCCTAAATCGTGAGTACTTATATCTAAGAGTATAATAGGGCTTGGTATGTGTCTAATAACCAAGAAATCATAATAAAAAAAGAAGATCAAAGAGTTTACGGCCCAAGAACACCTTGGACCGTAAACCCTTCTTTAAGGGCCAAAAGCGTGCCCTAGTCCCTTCTTTTCATTATGAAACTAGCCTAGACTCGTACCCTAATGTGTGTGGGACTTGAAAACACCAAAAATACCATTTCCATGAGAGATTACGGCCGCAATCTCTATGGGATTTGGTCCTAGGGCCGTGAACTCCTCAAAGGAGTTGAAAGGTGCCCTAATCTCTTCCAAGGACTAAGCCATCAAGTAGAAATACTTCTAAGGGACATGTAAGGCTTCAAAACATCAAATGAACTAAGCCTTAGGAGATTACGGCCATAAACTCAAGGGTTTACGACCGTAAACTCATTTTGTTATGGTCTTGGAGATTAAACTCAAGAATGGGGTCCTTTGGAACCCTAAACCCACTAGCCTTGTCCTACAACAACTTAGATGCAATCCTTAGGGCTTATAACACATATATAAGGTGTTTAGCATGTTCTAGGATGTCTTAAGATTTTCAATTAGTAGTTTAAGACTAGTTGGGTACATATATGTGTGATTATATGTTAACTAGGATCTTTGGGTGTGTACAAGTTTTCACTTGACACTTAGCAATCCTACATCGTTCAGTTCATCCAAACCACCCTCTACAGGTGAGTTCATACCCCTTAATCAATGTTCTAAATGATTTTAAATGCTTTAATGGGGGGGATACAAGTAGAAAACAACATGTTAATGAATCAATCATATGTGATTTATAACTGTGTTTTCATCTAACAGATTTCACATACTTCAAAATGTGATGCATGAAATGGTTTTCTATCTTAAAAATACTTTGTTATCAAATGTATTACTTTTGAAATGTTTATGAAAATGACATCAAGTAATTATTAGTTATTTTTCAAAACTCTTAAATGTCTTACAAAACCATTTTTATCTTCTTGATCAAAACTATATCTATACGCTTATGTTCTTATTTCGTCGTAAGCCGTTTCCATTAATAAAGCCGTTACGTTCCAATTTTTCCGTTAACTTTGTTTTAAATTAATTTAATTGCGACTTCTATTTAGGATTCATAAGTGTCGGGATACATTTTAAAACATTAAAATATTTTCTATTTTCATTTAGAAAATATTTAGTTTCATCTAAGTCATAATTACGGCAACTTAATCGGGTGCGACCAAAAGCCTCGTCTAGCGTCAGTATCGGGTAGAATTCCACTGTGTCCCAAACTTTAAGCATATATAAAGTTGAGAGAGCCTCATTTGAAGCCTTTCCACTCTCTCTCTACTTCTCTCTACTCTTTCTCTCTAAAATCCAATTTTGATCCAAAATCATCCAAAACAAGCTCCAAATCATCAAGGTAACTATCCTAACTCCTAGTATAACACCTTTGGCCTTCAAATTCGTGAATTATATGAGGAATAGGACCATAAGCATGTGTTTACGGTCTTGGAACATCCTTAGGCTGTGAACACATGTAAATGGGGTTTTTGAGCCATAAAACCCATCCAAACCTCATTTGGAGCATAGATATGACTTAAGGACTCATTTGCATGGACTTAGGACACCTTGAACTCATCATTTAGGGTATAAACATGAGTTTATGGTCCAAGCACATGCTTAGACCGTAAACACTAATTCATGGGGATTAAACTCATTTTAAGGTGTTAGTTTGCCCCTAAACACCTCCAACAAACTTCCATGATAGTATAGAACCTTATAATCCTTCAAGAAATGCACCAAAACTTACACAAATGGGAAAAGCTTGAGTTTACGGCCCAAGAACATTCTTGGACTGTAAACTCATCTCCTTAGACCTTAAACTCATCCAATGGGTGTTAAAGTGCCCTTAACACCTTGTATGGCTTAGAAATGGGTCTAGAACTCAGTATGCTTAACTTTCAACCACTAAAACGCATGAATCTTGGACAAACATGATTTTACGGTTGTAAAATCATGTGTTTAAGGTATTAAACTCCCAAGAACACCTTCATAGACCGTAAACTACTTTTCCATGGTCAATTCAAGTCACAATCACTTCCTAAGCCATGAAATCAACCCTAGAACCTTCCTATGTGCATTGTAATGACCTAGGACCACCAAAACATCAAGGGATTGAGTGTGGGGGAGTTTACGGCTGTAAACTCCTATTTTACTACCGTAAACTCCATTATATGGTCCATATGAGGGTTTAATCCATTCCTAATCCCTAGAATTGATCCTAGCTAATTTTCCCAAGTGATATAAGGCCATTTATCACCATAGAACACCTCACCATGAGTTTACGGCCGTAAACTCATGGGGAGTGGGTCATTAGGGCCATAAACTCTCTTTTGAGTTTACTCTTGAAGAGTAAACTCCATTTCCAAGCCATATATGTCCTTAGATGTCACCCGGGTCACTCCAAACACTTATTTTGAAGTGTTTTCGCGTCTTGGAGTGTATAATCTTATCTAATTAGTGATTCAAAGTCTAATTAGATACAATTGTGTATCATTTCATATTACATAGGAACCTCACGCGTTATCAAGCCCCGATCTGACACTTAGCATCCTAGACGACACGTTCCTCGACTGGTGACTCCATACCCCTACGCCTTTTTCCGTGTTTTTCAATGTTTTCAGGGGGGAATACAAGCAAACTATAAATGTTTTCAAAACCTAAAACTGATGTATTTCTATAAATATCTGGCTAACTTTTAGATATCTTTACCCCTTATGTATTATGCTGAGCATAAGGGATGTTTTTATTGATTATAACTACATGGATTTCAGTAAAGGAAACAATCAAATCAATCAAATTATTATGGGAATAATTTGGGATCTTTAGCTCTTATTTAACAAGCACAGATTTATGGAAAGCTTTTAGATAAACTATGTCTGATTCAGTTTATCTCTATTTAATTTAGAGTATATTGCCAGATAATTCCATTGTATTTAACTGTTTTCACTGTATTATGTTTCAAAACAATTAGTATGTTTGATAACATCTGAAAACAACATGAGTAATTTAATACTAGCTTGTGAGATTCGTTATTACCCTTTGGGTTATCAGTAAATCCTCCCCGGAAGTGTAACCAGAGTCTCCAGGAGGGAGAGCATGGAATTTGTGAATAGATCTATTCGAGACTGACAATCCCACACCTAAATTGCTAGCTATAGTTAGGCGGGCACGCCTGGGGTGACAAATTCTGGATATCGTCCGACGTCTGACGAACGTCAAGGAGGTCTCGTTGTCGCATCAGCATGGTTACCCGACTCACAATATGTATTAATATAAGTTTATTCAAGGATTTGATTTTATATCTATCTTCAATCTATAGTATCTATATCTAGTACGGGATGTTAATCCCATGGTTTTTGAATCTATATCTAGTACGGGATGTTAACCCCATGGTTTTTGAATCTATATCTAGTACGGAATGGTAATCCCATGGTTTTGAATCTATATCTAGTACGGGATGTTAATCCCATGGTTTTAAATCTATATCTAGTACGAGATGTTAATCCCATGGTTTTTGAATCTATATCTATATCTAGTGCGGGATGGTATTCCCATGGCTTTCAATCTATAGTTTTGTGTATTAAAAACTATTTTATATCTAGTACGGGTTAATATTCCCATGGTTCTCAATCAATATTTTTATGCATTAAAAATATCTACTGTTATACTGGATGGTAATTCCCAGTGGTTTTCAATATATAGTTTTATGTATTAAACTATACTCTGTGGTATTTAACTAAACTTTACTTTTAGGAAAATAAGGGTTTTTCCTGAGATAACTGAACTGTTCTTAAATAGATTGTGTAATTAATGGACAACTAAACTATACTTATAAGAAAATATGGAATTTTCTTGGATAACAAACTTTTCGGAAAATGAAAAGAAACTTGTACATTTTCAGAAAACAAACATCTTATGAACTCACCAGCTTTATGCTGATTTTCAAACTGCTTGTATTCTCAGGTCCACATTAGACAGGTACCAGCGATCCTTTTGGCGAAGATGGAGTGCGTAGAAGACACGTCTTTACTTTTGTTCATATGATATGTATATGTATAACGCATGTAACTCTTTGTTTTCAGACAATGTAAATGAATCTATGTAATGTAAAGTTTTGTGTTTACTATGCTTACTATGTACATTGGTTGCGATATTCATGACATCCTCCGCCCCGGAACGTTTCCGCCTTTGGTTTCGGGGTGTGATAGCAGTCACGATGTCGAGCTGATCCTAATACAAAAGGATAACACTTACATGGCTATACTTGTCCTATTACTTTATTTTGTTATACATTCACATAAACGATGAGGTAGACTAGGTACTGTTAGTAGTAGTCAAAAAGAGGAAAACTATCTTTGTTATAGCAAAACATAAAGGTCTTGGTAGAAGATTACTTTCAAACATTCGGGTCTTGGTAGAAGGCTACCCTTATACTAGTAGGAAATATGGAATTTTATAGGGTTTTCATACTTATATCAAATGTTTCATTCAAATATTTACATGGCATTCATAACAGCTTTCCAAAACAAGGCAATGACACTTAAATACTTATGAATTTACCAGCTTTATGCTGATACTCGCTTTCAAAATAACTTGTATTCTCAGGTCACCAGTAGACAGGCACGATGGCTAGGTTTTGAGAAGACGGAGCACATACAAGACTCGTCTTTTATTTTGATTACATATTTCGGTGTCTTATTACAATGAAAGAACACACATGTATAAAACTTTACTTTTAATGCAATGGATGATGTTGTTGCTTGTTTACTACTTTACACTGTTATGATACTTCACATGACGTCCTCCACCCCTGAACGTTTCCGCCATTCTTGGTTTTGGGGTGTGACACTTTCCAAGGAGACACCTTAAGGAGTACAAAATCTCCGACATGAAACTCAAACTCGGATCATCGCCTGTCCACGTAACTCTTCTGGCGACTCTGAGTTGTCAACAATATCTGCCTGACCTGCTGTATCTGCTCTGTCATCTGAAGCACTAACTCAGTGCTACCCAACACTCGTTTCCCGACCTCTCCCCAACAGATGCGAGTCCGACACCTCCGCCCATACAATAACTTAAAGGGAGGCATACCGATACTCCAATGCTGGTTGTTGTTATAAGAAAAGTCGGTCAACAGCAAGTGCGTGTCCCAACTTCCTCCGAAGTCCAACATGCATGCTCGAAGCATATCCTCGAGCGTCTGAATCGTCCGCTCATTCTGCTCGTCCGTCTGTGGATGGTAGGCGGTATTGAAATGCAACCTCGTGCCCAATTCCTCATGGAACTTCTTCCAGAATCAAGAAGTGAAATGTACACCCCGATATGACATAATCGAGATCGGAACTCCATGTCGTGATACCACCTCTCTCACATACAACTCAACCAACCTCTTTGCAGAAGAGCCCTCACTGATAGAAAGAAAGGGAGCGCTCTTCGTCAGTCGGTCGACGATCACCCAAATTGCATCGACACCCCTCGTGGTCCTCGGCAATTTGGTGATGAAATCCATGGAAATATGTTCCCACTTCCATTGGGGAACCTCAAGTGGCTGCAACTTGCCATGCGGACGCTGGTGCTCGGCCTTAACCTTGCGACAGGCCAAGCACCTCTCGACAAACCATGCTTCATCCCTCTTCATACAGGGCCACAAATAGTCTTTCTTTAGATCCAAATACATCTTAGTGGCCCCGGGATGGATCGAGAATCTCGATCGATATGCCTCCTCCACCAATGTGGTGCGCTCCCCACCTACATACGACACCCAAATCTGACCCTGAAAGGTCATAAGCCCCGACTATCGATAACAAACTTCGGTACCTACCCAATCACCCGCTCCTTCTTACGGTTCTCCGGCCTCACAGCCTCTGCCTAGGCCTCCCGGATGGTGTCTAATACTGAAGTCATCAGTGTCATTCGCATAGAGATGTATCGAATCGGGGCGCTCTCCGCCCTACGGCTCAGGGAATCAGCTACAACATTAGCCTTGCCCAGGTGGTACAGGATCTCACAATCATAATCCTTTACCACATCTAACCATCTCCTCTGACGCATATTCAGGTTGGGCTGATCCATCAAATACTCCAAGCTCTTGTGGTCCGTGTATATAGTACACCGAACCCCATACAAATAGTGATGCCAGATCTTGAGGGCGAACACTACTGCCTCCAACTCCAGATCGTGGGTGGGATACCTCGTCTCATGAGGCTTTAGCTGCCTCGATGCATGTGAAAGTTATTGAAAGAGCGAGTGACAGCCGTGTCGGAGCCTGTTAGGATAAGGTCGTCCACATAAACGAGTAAGTATAAGAGACAAGTACCACGTTGAAACACAAACAAAGAGGGATCTGCACGACTGCAAATGAACCCATTTGCCACAAGAAAGGAGCTCAAGCGATGAAACCAGGCCCTAGGAGCTTGTTTGAGGCCATAAATGGCCTTGTTAAGCTTGCAAACATGATTAGGGAAACGAGGATCCTCGAACCTGGATGGTTGCCGCATATACACTGTATCAGACAAGTAGCCATGAAGAAAGGCATTGTTGACATCAAGTTGGTGGAGTTGCCAGTTATTAATAATAGCAATAGTCAAGACAACCCTAATTGTTGTCGCCTTCACCACCGGGCTAAAAGTATGAGAAAAGTCGAGACCGGGAATTTGACTAAAACCTTGAGCAACAAGGCGTGCTTTATGTCGATCAATAAAGCCATCGGCTAAGTACTTGGTCCGAAAGAGCCAACGGCACCCCACTACATTCGTGTTACCAGGACGGGGAACCAAAGACCAAGTGTGATTTTGTGAAAGTTCATCCATTTCGGAGCGCATGGCGTCAACCCATTTGGAATCCCTAAGAGCCTCAATATGCGTTGTCAGGTTAGCAGAGGCAAACAGAGCAGCATAAAGCCCACCATCAGATGTATGAGAAAGGTTCGCCCAATGCCTTGGTTTAAAAATCTCAGATTTTGGTCGAGTGGTCATGGGGTGCCCGATAGGAGCAACAGGATCCGGTGCCGATGGAGCAGAGGGTGAGGGTGTAGCAACGTCGACATCAGGTATCGACGGATCCGAATCCGAACCCGATGCAGGTTCAGTGTTGGAGCCGTGATAAGATTCTGAGGCAGCAGAAGAGGGGTCTGATGCAGGCACTGTAGAAGCAGGATCGGGTTGGGGGGGCTCGACTGGTGATGATGACATGGGAGGATCATCGCATACAGTACAGGGAGCTGGAGGCGAGGCCATTGGAGCAGGATTTGAGACAACAGCAGGCACGAACACACCCGAAAAATCATCGAAAAAGGAGTGAAGTGGTAAATTAACGATTGCGGTGTGTGTGGCAGTGGTGTCAAAAGGAAAACACAACTCATCAAACCGAGCATGGCGTGTGATGTAGATGCACGAGGATCTAGGATCAAGACATAAGTAACCTTTGTATTGGGAGTGATATCCAAGAAAAACGCAGGGAATGCTCCGTGGAGACAATTTATGAGGCGAATAATCCCGCAAATAAGGGTAGACCCGGCACCCGAATGGGAGAAAATTATCATAATATGGCACCCGACCAAACAACATCTCAAAAGGTGAACGATAGCCAAGAACTTTCGAAGGCAAGCGATTAATAATATACACCGTGGTGCTAAAGGCATGAACCCAATAAGAGGCGGGTATGTGACCATGAAACATCATGGCAAGGCCCGTTTCAATTATATGGCGATGCTTGCGTTCGGCTCGTCCGTTTTGTTGCGGGGCGTACGAACACGAAATCTAATAAAAATGCCACGCGAGTTTAATAAGCCCTTCACACGATAGTTTAAAATTTTCGTACCCCCGTCACTTTGAAAAACTTTAATCTTGGTGGAAAATTGATTTTCCAAAAAAGTGAGAAATGAGACGAAAACATCATAAAATTCTGATTTGGCCTTAAGTGGATACAACCATGTAAAGCGCGAATAATCGTCCACAAAAGAGACATAGTAGCGATATAAATTAACTGACGAAACGGGTGACGGCCCCCATAAATCACAATGCACCAAATCCAATATATGTAAAGTACGTTTATTATTATTAGAAAATGGCAAGCGACGAGACTTAGCAAGTTCACAAGGAGAGAAAATATTTGGTTTTGGCAACACACTAGAAACAGATAAAAGTCCAAGTTTATTTAACATAGAAATAGTGTCAAAAGACACATGTCCCAATCTCGAGTGCCAAAGTTCAAAAGAGGCACGCGGCTTGGATCCGGCAAAAAACGCATAAGCTTTGGGAGAAGTGGCTAGAACATAAAGCCCACAATCACATTTTCCTTGTGCTAGGACCTGCTTCGTTGTTCGATCCTGAATAAAAAACGATGAAGCAGAGAAAAGAACATCCACAGGATTATCACGTGTTAGTTTACTAATGGATAATAAATTTTTGGTGAGGCGGGGAACCACCAAAACATCCCGCAAGTGAATACCATTAGCAATTTTGGAAGAACCAATAGAAGAGATTTTGAGTGTACTACCATTTCCAAATTGCACCGAAGAGTCACCACCATACGGCTCGACATTAGACACCGATCTGGTGGAAGACACCACGTGATCGGAGGCGCCGGAATCAACAAACCAATCTGGGCCGGAAGGAGTAACTTGGCACTTGGCTAAAAAAGCTTTGGCGAGATCAACATCACGCATGGGTGAAGGGGACACAAAAGAGTGAAGTTGAGGGAACTGGTTCGCGTAGTGGCCATTTTGGCGACAAAGTTGACAATGAGGCAGTCGGCGTCCATGACCGCGACCACCACGAAACGAGCAACCACCCCGACCCTGACCACCATTCGAACCCGAGGAGGGAGTGGTGCCGGCAAAAAAAGCAACCGAGGGAGTGGTGTCGCCGTGAATAGATTTGAGAAAAATTTCATGGCCCTCTGGTCCAGTCATAGCTCGTTGGGCCCTTCGGCCCGGTCTGTATCGTTGGACCCTTTGGCCCGGTCTATATCGTTGGACCCTCCGGTCAGGTCTATACAATCACATAGCATACATAAATCACATTGCACATAATCTCATACATACACATAGCACACAAGACCCCTGGTCTATACAAATATACCACTCTAGGTAATGTATAGTGAGAAGACTCACCTCGGGTATCTCGGATAATCTCGCACTCGAACACACTAGTCTAGCCCCCGCCTAAACACATAACAACACTCTAAAATAAATAATGGCTCTCAAAGTCTAGATTAAATCCACTCTACAATTCCACATAATGGAAAAAGACCATTTTACCCCTCCCTGACCCTGAAAGTCCAAAGGTTGACCAAAACCCTAAAAGTCAACGGAAGTCAATAGAAGGCAGTACGCGGCGTGTACCTACTCTGTACGCGGGGCGTACGCCGGCGAGTCACAAACAGGGTCTCAACCCCTTACGCTGCGCGTACTGAGAGTTACGCCCAACATAAATCTCAGTTTCAGCCTTTCCTTGGTTTTTGGTCTTAAGCGGTTAAGACACTCATTCAACTTTCAGATCTGACTCATTCTAGACCTCTTATCCCATAAAGTCGGAACCTTTAAGCCTTTGCATGGTTGTAAAGGTCCTTACACCCTCTAACACTTTTCCTTCCTCCTCAAAAGGTCTAGATCTCATGCATGGCTCAATATCCACGTCCAAGATTGCATTTTTATGAACATACAACTCTTATAGTCCTGAAATATGATAGATCTAGGCCAATGGAGACTATTTGTTCATAAAGTCTCCATCTTGGGACCAAAAACCCTAGATATTGGTCCAAGAAGCACACAAAACAAATGACAAGTTAAGATTTGAGCTTTTTACCTCAGGAAGAAGCTCCAACCTTTGAAAAACTCGGATTTACTCTTGCCCACAACTTCTAGTCTCCAAAATGGCCTCTACTTCTCTTCTACCACCTTGAAATGACACTTTGAAGCTTAGAACAGCAACACACTAGCTAGAAACGAAGGAGGACTCTCTATTAGGCTTTCACTCTCCGGAATGGGGGCTGAGGTCCAGGCCATATCATTCCTTTTATAGTGCACAAGCCCCAAATTAGGGTTTCCACCTAGACTCGTTACGCCCAGCATACCCAGGCGAGTCCGCGTCCAAATTAAGCGCGCGAGTACGTGCATCGTACTCTTCTGTACGCCCAGCGTACTCACAAGCCTAATAATCATTTAAGGGCTTAACTTGACAACTTGGGAAAAGAAGAAGGGCTTAAGAGACACACCTGAATTCGGGATGTTACACTAGATGATTCATTTGGTTAGATCTAGTTAGGGATTGTTTTGTGCTTTTTATGGTCCTTTAAGTCATGCATGTGAGTATGGGCTACTCCAGAAGCGAGGGATGGTTGATCTTGACATTTTTGAGGTCCTTTGTTTATAAAAATGCAATCTTGATGAGTTATCTTGGACCATGCATGAGTTAGGGTTATTATTATGGCTCTTTTTTAATATTGGGTCCCATTAAGTCATGAAAGGGTGTAAAGTTTTCAACTTTACGTGTTATGACATCATTTAGGATCAGATTTGAGAATTTGGCTTAGTGGCTTAACCTATTAAGCACTTAATGGAGAGTTGGGTTGACTGTGGAGTACGTTGGGCGTACCCAGCTCGTACGTTGCATATACTAGCCACGTAAGGCTTACGTTGGGTGTAAGTCTGAGTACATCGGGCGTACTCAGCTTCCTTTGACTTTTGTTGACTTTTGGGTATTTGGCCATATTGGGACTACTAGGATTTTAGGCTTTGTTTTTACTTTAGGTTATTGTTAGACTTCGGTCCTTCTTGGATTTGGGCCCATAAGGGGCTTTGGGCCTTATTTAGGAATTTGGATCATATTGGGCGTTTGGAATCATTGGGTCAAGCCATGGTTATTAGGCCAAGTGAGGAAATGGTAAAATAGTCTTTTACTCTGGGAGTTAGACAAATGAATGGATTCCTAGTTATGGTTTATGGCTCAACTATTAATTAGGGTTTTATTTGATTGATTACCGTAGGGATTTTTCTAGATCAGCAGTCCGAGCATTTATCTGATTTTCAGCAGTTTTAGGTGAATCTCCTCACTGTACTTGGCAATCGAAGGCACCAATGTCGGCCCATGATTTATTATGATTAGGATGTTAGTTGTCTGTGTGACTCTTGCATGTGTAGTATGTGATATGTATTCCGGGCGGGGTTCGATGTCAGGTGAGGCCTGATGGGAGTATTGTATGTTATTTATCTTAGTGATTATTGCATGTGTTTATGTGCTTGTATGAATGTCAAGCGGGGTCTGATGAATGTGATGGGTGGAGCACATCTCATGTTTTGACAGATCTGTTCCGAGCGGAGCCGGAAGTCGGGTGGGGCCCGATGGTTGTTGGGCATGGCTCATTATATGTTTGATATGTATGGTATGAGGTATTTTAGGGAACTCATTAAGCTTTGTGCTTACGATTTAGTTTTTGTTTCAGGTACTTCCGGATCGAAAGGGAAGAGCTCGGGATGATCACATCGCACACACCACGATTTCTGCTTTATATGACTCTGATGTATTGGGATGTTTGATTGACATACTCTGATTTTCTTGTATGGTTTTTATATAGATGTTTTAGTTGATGGTTTATTATAATTAAAATGAAATTTTTGGTCTTAAGTTTTGGGAAGTTACGTAATAACTTCATAACACTTTGACAAAATCATAAAATATTATCAAAACATTTCACAAGTCTTAATTACATAAAAATGACCAAAATGCTTTTAGCATCAAAATAACATTCTACAACATAATTAATCTAAAAATCTCGTTTCTTATAGTTTTCATTTTTGTTTTATAATATAAGTACATTGTTGTCTTCAATTAAAAATAAAATACGGACAATCAATAAAAAGTATTGACTTTAAATATATTAACTAAATAGAACAAAATAAAATTCAATTCAATTGGTTTGGTTAAAATTTATATCAGAATAACAACGTTGTCTAAATATCATTTTTTTTATTGGACGGTTAATTATTTTACCATATGTTCTTCTTTTAATTATATATTATAGTTTAAATATTTTAGATAAAGTTTACATAAAAAAATATTAAATAAATATATTTACATGTTGATTGAATTTAGTATGTTTTATTTATTTTTATTTATACAAATATTACATTTTCTATGTTTTACTTTTTATTGTGTTTTTATTTGATTTATGATAATTAATATAAAATTTAAATGACTTTTTTAAATATTTCATAAATGATTCGTATGCAAAGTTATAGAGAACTTAACGTCTGTCATTATACATAAAGACTATTGGTGTGACAACTTGTGTTGAAAAAAAAGAAAAAAAAAAAAAAAAAAAAAAGACCATTTTAAGGAATTTTTTTAAACCATAAGAAATTTTGTCTAATAATGTTGAGTGACATGGTTGAATATTGGACATGTTTAATAATAGAAAATAAAATAAAGTATAAATTTTGTAATTTGCCTTTAAAACAAAATTGTCTATTATCTTTCTATGCACATGCCTATATGCCCATCCTCTCTGTAACCATTCTCATTATTCTTTTATGTTTCCATTATTCTTAACTGTTCATTCGGCTCTAACTTAGATGGGTTTTGTTTAAAGTCCATTTTTTCGGCTTTCCCTTCGATAATATCCTGTCCCAAAACAACAAAAAAACTAAGCACTCTCTCTTTGCACTATTTACAGCTATCTTTCTTTGTAAACAAGAAAACAATACCAAATGAGGAGGCTTTCGACAATCAAACTTGCAATAGAATCGTTTACAGTTGATGGAGACGACATCATTGAGAAACTTATCGAGACCTGGGAACGATTCAAAGTGCCAGTTTTGGTGCCATTTCTGAGAACATTGATGTATGTTGCTCTTGCGATGTCTGTAATGTTGTTCATAGAGATGGTTTACATGTCGTTGGTGATTGCATTCAATTATTTGTTTGGGAGAAAGATTGAAAAACGCTACAAATGGGAAGAATTCAAAGATGAGCTTGAATCAGGGAGCTTTGTTTACCCACTTGTTCTTGTTCAAATTCCAATGTTCAATGAAAAAGAAGTTTGTTTTCTTTTCATCATTCCCCTTCCTCTATGTTTGCTTTTGGTTTTTTGTGTTTTGTGTTTTGTTTTTGTTTTTATTGTTTTTTTTTTTTTAATTCAAAACAGGTTTATCAGCTTTCCATTGGAGCTGCATGTGGGCTTTCATGGCCGGCTGATCGTATTGTGATTCAAGTTCTTGATGATTCAACGGATCCTATCATCAAGGTAACTAATAAATATCAAACCTAGTACAATTAATACCGTTTTTTTTGGTATATTATCTTATATATATATATATATATATATATATATATATATATATATATATATATATATATATATATATATATATATATATATATATATATATATATATATATATATATATATATATATATATATATATATATATATATGTTTTTATTAGCAATGGTATTTTTAAGAGCCACATAAAAAGTTTAATTTTATTTTCCATTTTGTATCAAGGACCATCTTGGTTCTACTATTATTCATTACGCAATCCAAAATAAATAAAGTATAATTTCTTATTATTGGTTTTTGGAAACGTGACACCAATAACATATAGTGCTTTCTGTTATAAAGGAAAATAAAGTTTGTTTATTTATGACTAAAAGGTTACGGCATGTGATTATTTATGAGTTTTTAAAATATGAGATTTCAAACATAAATGAAGACAAGACACTTTAAATTTTCAAACAATCAACTTTATTTATTTTTCAAAAAGAAAAACTGTTTAAATAGAGTTAGAACATTCATTTGTTTAATAATATTCTATTCTGTGACTAACATATGTAATATATTACTTATATCATCTTTAATTGACTGAAGCATAGTGTATATAATTGATATTAGTAAAATAATGTTGCATAAATAAATGCTTAGTCGGTGTCACGTCATAAGATAACCAACCCTCTTTTACAATGTTTTATTTTGTTTCTAAAAGATATGGCAGTTGCATATTTCGTCTAAAACACCATGAATTAGAAAAAAATATAAAATGCCATTGAGTAAACAAAAACTTAATCAGTATTTATATGTTCTATTTACCAAAAACTTGGCTATTTATATGAAAAAAAAAATCATCATAATTAGATACTGATTTTTGTAAAATTTATTTTACCATTGGTTTGGATTCAAATGGGGGAATTAGGGTATGGTGCAAGTGGAGTGTGAAAAATGGGCATGTAAAGGTACAAACATACATTATCAAGTGAGAGACAATCGAAAGGGATATAAAGCAGGAGCACTTAAAGAAGGTTTAGAGCATTGTTATGCTAATGAGTGCGAGTATGTGGCTATTTTTGATGCCGATTTTCAACCAGAACCTGACTTTCTCAAGAAAACTATCCCGTTTCTTCATTATAACAGTGAACTTGGTCTTGTTCAAGCTCGTTGGAAGTTCGGTACATATTCCTCTAAAACTTATTTATTGTTTGTTTTATGTCTTTTTCTAAAATTTACACTTAATATTAGACGTTTAACTATAAAATTGGTAAATATGTGGTATGTATAAGTGACATGTAATAAACACATTAAATTAGTCCAAAAAACATAAATTAAAGTGACGGGCCCTTTTAGAGAGTCGCTTTCTTTTTGAGGTTTAATGCTGTGATCTTAGGCTAGAAGGAGTCTTAGGTGTTGTTTGTTTTGGAAGTGGTTAAATCTTTTTTGTCTTTTTACAAGTTTGTGGAAAAAAACGTGCACTTGAGAAACGCCTACCCGCTAGAAAGAAAAAGTGCTCAAAAAGTACTTTTGTAGAAAAACAAACGAGGCCTTAGTAATCTTAACATATTTTCACGTAGAATTTTTTAGTTTTTCTGAAGCCACGTAAACTTAGCATGTAGTGATGGACGCTTTTAGAGAGTTTCTTTCTTGTGGAGACCTGATGCTATAATCTTAGGTTGGAGGGAGGAATAGCATTTTTAGCAGATTGTCACATAGAATTTTTTAGTTTTTTTTTGAAACCATGTAAGCTTACCATGTCTAACACAAAAAAGATAGGTAGTGATAGTGTGTTAATTTAATATAGGTGATTTTGGAGGAAAAAAATTAAAAAAGAAAATAATAACCAATAACCAATTAGAAGCTATCAATACCCCTTCTCACTCTTCTCTCCTCTCGCTATGGTGTTGACAAGCCTTCCCCAGCAAGCTCCATGGAACGAGCCAGGAGGCGGTGTTCAACGCCTATAACACGTTCTAACGATGGTGGTAGCGACACTCCCCATAGCTTTAGAGGTGGAAAATCTACATCTGTTTTATCTACCTTGAACGAAGAGCAGACCAATAAAAATAATCAGATGAATTGTTTACAAGATAAAATTGTCCAAAAAAAATATAAACTAATCGGAGGTGCCACACTTTTTTATGAAAACAAAATTGATTTTATATATTAAATATTAATAAATATACTATACTTTACCAAATTATAAATGCATTACATTAACCATTATACTAATTATATAACTAAAATATTTTTTTAAGTATAAAATAAATGTTAATATGTAGTAAAGATCAATTTTGAAAAAAATATTTGAGAGCGTTTCAGAGTTTCTAGTTTTTAGTTTTGAACAAAACGCTTCAGTTTAAACAAAAAACTTCATTTGGTGGTATGAGTGTTTGACTTTTAGTTTAAATAAAACGCTATAAATATAAAAGTTATTACATATAGTGTTTAACAGAAAGCTACTCAGCTTTTGAATTCAAATTACATAATTGTCCTTAAAAATATATTTATATATATTTTTTAAACAATTGTCTTTTTATGTAATTTTACATATTTTAAAAGTTTTCAACTATTTTTCTAAACACTCATATAACAAATAAAAGATAATGTTTTTATCATACACACTCCTTATATTATATCAATGTGGAGGATAACTATAATATCATTGAAATGGTATTATATTGGTGTTAATAACTTTAAAATACGTAAAACGGTGAACTATAATGTTAGTATTGTGTTCAGTTACTTATTATCTTGTCCTCTATATAAATAAGGATATTTACAAGTTTGAACATTTTAAATATTGAAATATAAGAAAATAGTACAGTTTTTTATTATTATTAAAATGACCACTACTATATAAGAATTTCCAACTAGTTTTATGACAAAAATAATACACTTGGACTTACAAAAACTTAAAAGATAAGATTTGATAAAAAAAATACTGATAGTATTAGACAATTCGAAATTATAGTTTCAAGAATAGGGGTATGAAAAATATTCGTTGCAATTGAGAAAGCAATATACATTATATATTTATTGATTCCCGGGATGCCTTGTATCGCACTCGATGATATTTTCTATAAAGTGAGAAGAAAATTTTGGTCAAATACATTGTGTTGTAGTCATTTTCGTTAGATATTCTTATCTTATAAATATTATAATTTGTTTTGAAATTTAAATATCTACATTAACTGATAAATAAATTATGTAAATAAAATATAAACTAATTGAAGAACAATAATATATAAAGAAAAAGTGTAACAATTTAAAAGCTCTGGTATTTAAAACTGCAAATCTGCAATCAATATTATATAAAAATTGGAAGTCTATTGTCTTTTTATATGTAGAAAAGATTATAACTAACACTTTCTCTATCTTCTAATTAATATAAAAATCGAATAAGCATAATTGTATTTAATACAAGTTAATTTTATTAAAGATTTGTTTGATAGTTAATTTAAAAAATTATACATAAAAAGGTCTTTTAAACTTTAAAATATATGTTTTTTTTTAAATCTAAAATTATAAAATAAAATTTTATTTTCTATAGAAAGTGAAGGGAGCCCACTAGTTAGACAGATTCCCACGTTTACTGCCACTTGAATTATCTGTCCATTGGTTGGCATATGCTTTTCTGTTTCGTTTGTTATTTTCAAATTATTACATAACTAAATAGTACGTTATATTTTTTTGGTCCCTTCGGTCTCAAAAATTGATATGGTCATATGGCTCTTCCTTATGGTTTTCAAAAAATTACACACTTAGCGGCCTATGAGATTGTTATACATTAAAATATCACGCTCTTTACCTCTCTATTTTGAAGAGATAATCCGCCTCCGTTTATAACCTGGCAAACGGTAACTAGATCACCATCTTTTCTTTGAGTTTCTAGAAAACCCCACCTAGGGTTGTGAAATTGGGTAGACATGTTTTTGTCTCACACGACACTGCATGACAATGTTTTATATAACACGAACACGACACGATATGATTTCGTGTTTTTTTTTTCACTAACACGAAAACGAACCAATTAAAACACGACAAAACGACAAAGATAACATTACATAACCATTAGTTTATTTAATTCATACTTAATTAAACATAACACGGCACACACGGAAAACACATGTTCAATCGTGTCAATTTCGTGTCGATTTGTGAACACGAACAAGACACGATACAACATCGTATTTTTTGAATTTGACACGAACACAAATTTGAATTTTGATTTCGTCCAGATTTCATTTCGTGTGTATTTGTTGTGTCATGTCATAAATTGACACCGCATCCTTGTATAATCTCTCTCTCTCTCTCTCTCTCTCTCCCTCTCTTTATCCATCTATCTATCTATCTCTCTCTCCACCCCTCTCTCTCTCTCTCTCTCTCTCTCTCTCTATATATATATATATATATATATATATATCCATGGCTCTCTCTATCTCTCTCGGGGATGACTGTAAAGAAAACCAACTTATTACCTTTAGGACCATCGTCGAGCAAAAGGAAAGTCACTCGTTTTCTCACTCCACCCGCTTAACTCCAACCATAACTCCGTTATCCATCTATCATTTCTTGATATGATTTAATTTTTAAGTATGATTTAAATTTTGTAGTGGTTGTATGATGGTTTAGGGTCTTCATTATGATTTAAGGTTGGGGTTTATATTTTAGTTAGGGATTTCAATTTTATGATAGTAGTGATGGTAATGTGGTATATTGGGTCTGGTAGTGTGGTGGTTGATGGTTGTGTAATGGTGATCAATGATGTAGTGGTAATTATTTTATTAATAATTAAATAAAATCAAGTAAGCGTAAACCATAGTTTTGGACTCTATGGTTAGCACTAATATCTATTTTAGTCTAACTTAGAGGTGTAAAACAAAAGAACCGAAAACTGGTTAAGGAGTGAATGATGGACTAAGAACAAATCGAATATCAGTAACCAGTTGCAACCGGTTCCATTTCGTTTCTATTAGGACGCGTGTTATCTAAGAAGGTGTTTGGTAAAGAAAATGGTTCGAACCGTATCAGAACTAAAAGAATCAAAAACCAAAATGGTGAATTAGGGGAACTAGACTGAATACCACTAATCGGTTCCTACCTCTTCTAGTTCCGTTTTGGGTTAAAAGTTCATCCCTAGTCCAACTTTTGAACTTTTGACATGATGCATTCCATGGTTTTCAAAACTTGATGACGTGTCCTTAAGAATAAAACTGTCAACTATCATATGTTAAATACATATTAAATGACAATTATA
Source organism: Lactuca sativa (assembly GCF_002870075.4). Classification (NCBI taxonomy): domain Eukaryota; kingdom Viridiplantae; phylum Streptophyta; class Magnoliopsida; order Asterales; family Asteraceae; genus Lactuca; species Lactuca sativa. The sequence continues at coordinate 52,607,252 of NC_056624.2, forward strand.
CCTTATTTAATTAATTTATTTTATTGGCACTCATGAATAATACGGATTATTTATGTAAAATATGAAAGAAGCCTATAAAAGGCTATCAACACTTTGTTTTAGTTTTATTATATATAATATACGTTTAGAAAGAATAACGGGTAGCTAGTAACTGATAGTGTTTTTTTAAACGTTACATAAAGTTAGAAGCTCCAAAACATCATCTCCCACACACGCCCATAATATTCTTTACCCAAAATATATGTTTTACTTTTATGATCTAAGATAATTAAAATTATAAATAAATAAACATGTGACACATTTATGAACATTTAAAAAAATTAAGAATATTATGAATAGATTATTATGATATAGGTATTAATATGTTGATAATGTGATATTATTGTCCAACACTTTTGATCTCAAATAAGCTAAGAGATTCTTGTAATAATACGATTTGTGGTGGCGCATAATTGTTTTTGTCCTCAAAACTTAAGACATTGATTGTTAACATGTTCCTATAGGTTTCAAAGGGATCCGAAGTAACCGGAATACATCAATAAGAAATTGGATTTTTTTTTTCTTCTTCTTAAATCTACCAAAACCCTTATCATTTTTTGGGGCGAGGAAGAATTAATTTTCCTTTTCTATTCTTTTAATAAAAAGAAAAATTTAGTTTCGTCCCATGTTTAAAGCATTAGTATTTACAATTAAAGTGTTAATATGAATAAAAAAATATTTTAACTTTAAATAAACGGTAATAATTAATAGGGATGAGCATATTAACCGAATCAAAACCAAATTAATATAACTGGACCATTATTACAAAAGGCGGTGTGGTTTCTAATTTTTATGAATCAAAAATACATTTTTTTCAATTTTTCATTTAAAAGCAATCCATTATGAGTCGAACCAAACCAATAATATTAATAAATGTTTTTAATATAATAAAATATTAAACATATGTAATTATATTAGGAACTAAATTTTTTATAGGGTAATTATTTAGAATTAGATGGATTACGATCTTCTATCCTATTAATGTGGTTATACACTTTTTATAGCAATATACTTTATTTTTTTTTATTTTTTATAGCAAATTAATCATTCACTTTTTATAGCAATGTACTTTATGTTTTTCACTTTTTATAGTAAATTATTATTATTATCTTTTTGTCATTTTGGACCATTATGGTTAACTAATATTAATCATTAAATATAACTATTAACTGACTACATCTGTTAACCAAAACCTATATTAACTTATACACATTGACTAATAATATGCATTAACCGCTTATAATGGTTATGGTTCGATTTTAGCTCACCAAGTCATCCAATACGCACTCATAATAATTATCATTATCATTATTACAAAGTAAAAAGAGCAAAAGATAAATTTACGATCTTCATCTAGAAATAGATAACTAAATACAATTTCTTACTATCATTATTACAAAGTAAAAAGAGCATAAGATAAATTTACGATCTTCATTTAGAAATAGATAACTAAATACAATTTCTTGCTACTTTTATTTATCTGTGCATATAAAATTTAACTTTCACGTTTTCTATGATAATGTTTGAGTATTTGTTTCTTATTAAGTATAAGATTCTTAAAATTCTATCAAATTATAATATTACATTTTTTTTTTGTTGTTATAATATTATATTATAAACAAGCCTATCAAGTTGTTTCATATTTGAGTTGAATTGCGATAACTAAGTAGGTATTTTAAAAAAAAAGTTTGTTTTCGTGACTTTTAATGAACAAGTCAATAACAAATATGGGAATAGATTCCTATATAATATTCTTTAATAAATAAAAATAATTTTATTATTTGTCCATCTTCTTATACATTATGCTACATGTCATTTTATGGTAATTAAATTAAATTATATTTACATGTCATTTTGTGGGTTTTTCTATTTTATTAAATTTCATACAATACTTAAATATAATAAATGTATTAATAGATGTATATATCTAATTCATTAATGCAATTTTCATTATAATTTTTAAATTCCAAAATTGCATTCAACTATTTTAGTTGTTTATTTATTTAAATTATTAGTTTAAATTTAAAAGATAAATAAGCATTTCAATTTTAATAATTAATATTTTATTTTTTTCCTCATAAATTAATTTTTTTTTAAATAGTTAGATATATTAATGTTTGTTTTTTTTTAAATAAACTCATTTAATACTTGGATCTCACAAATAATAGTTATTTTATATATACAAATTTATATTTTACAGAATTCTACTAGAAGATTGCACTGTATAATATTCTAAAACATAAATTATTTTGTATGAATAAAATTATTGTTTATTCAACGAATCAAAACGTGTATCAAAAGTATCGAACAAGACTTGATAATGTGATATAATAATGAAAAATTAAGTTGTGATAATCAGATGAATCTATTTAACAGGATTTAATCCCGTGACCTTAAGATTACTTGACAACACGTTGCTATTACACATTGACACCCCTTGGAAATCAAACGTATTATTATATTACTTTAATACTTTATAATACCATGGTATTAGTATTAATAATAATGTAAAACTAAATATTTGGTGTTATATTCATTTTGGTCATTGTAAATTGATTTTCATGTTATAATTGTGAACTTTTGCTTCTTTCTATTTAATGGAAACATATGATGTCACCTTTTACTTACCTTCAAAATCTGACCATTAAATTTTTTATGTTCTTCATCTCCATTAAACTTAAGATCATGAAGTATGAATCGTATATACTTACAAAAAGAAGGTTATTTAAAAAGAAGGTTATTTAGTGAATTCTATATTATATTCATCCAGTCATTGTAAATTGATTCTCATGTTATAATTGTGAACTTTTACGTCTTTCTATTCAATGGAATTGACAGAAAGAGTCTTCATACCAAATACGGTGGAGAAGCAAGCATTTTATGATAAGAATAATTTACATATACAACCCTTAGAGAATGAGGAAAAGTACAAGAAGATGAAAAATCACATTAAAGAATGGAAACGTATGAGAGACCTATGAGTGTCTAACATCCCCCCTCAAGCGAAATGGTGGCGGTTTGATGCACAACATGTCGCGGAAGAACTCAAATTGATGTCGGGGAAGAGTCTTTGTAAAGATATCCGCCACCCGAAGCTTGGTAGGAATAAATTGGTGTGAAGTTTCCCAGAAGAAACAAGTTCACGAATGAAATGATAATCCAACTCAATGTGCTTAGCTTGTTTGTGAGAGACCGGATTTTACATGAGAAATAAGACACTTTTATTATCACATAAAAGCGTTGGTCGATCCGGAGGTAGAGTATGCAGCTCCCGCAGTAAATGAGTGATCCATATTATTTCCGCAACAGTGTTTGCCATGGCACGATACTCAGATTCACAACTCGAGCGAGAGATGGTGGGTTGTTTCTTAGCACTCCACGATACAAGGTTGCCGCCTAGAAAAATTAAGTAGCCATAAGTAGAACGACGTGTCTCAAGACACCGAGCCCAGTCCGCATCAAAATAACCAAGAAGACCAGGGGAGTTATGGCGAGAAAATGTGAGGCCAAAGGACATAATGCCCTTGACATATCGGAGAATGCGCTTGACACTCTGAAAATGAGAACGCGTAGGACTCTGAAGAAACTAACTAACTTGATTTACCGCATATGAAATGTCAGGACGTGTGATGGTCAAGTATTGCAGTGCACCAACAAGAGACCGATAGTGAGTCGGGTCATCAAATAGCTCACCACTCGTGACAAAGGCAGCATTGGAAGCAAGCGGGGTGGTAGCTGGTTTGGCGTCAAGAAGAGCCGCTCGCTGAAGAATGTCATGAGCATACTTAGATTGACTTAGAAATAAGCCAGTATCAGTATAGATGACTTCAAGCCTGAGGAAGAAATTAAGGCGGCCGAGATCCTTGATAGCAAACGTATCGTGTAGTTTGGTGATAAAAGACTGGATGACAGCCTCTTGATTTCCAGTCAAAATTAAATCATCGACATAGACAAGCAAGTACAAGATGCACAAGTCCCGTTTGAATACAAACAGAGAAGTATCCGCCTTGCTACAAACAAACCCACTATCAATAAGAAAGGTGCTTAGCCGATGAAACCAAACCCGCGGAGCCTGTTTAAGCCCATAGAGAGCTTTGTTTAGACGACACACATGATGAAGTAAAGTTGGATCCTGAAAGCCCGGTGGTTGCTCCATGTATACCAGCTCATGCAACTCACCATTAAGAAAAGCATTGTTAACATCAAGTTGGTGGAGTTTCCAGTTGTTAAGAACCGCTAGTGAGAGCACAATTCGAACAATAGATGCCTTAACCACCGGACTGAAAGTTTGAGAATAATCAATCCCCGGGACTTGACTGAACCCCTGAGTAACAAGACGAGCTTTGTGTCTTTCAATTGAACCATCAGCATGATATTTGGCACGAAATAGCCAACGACAACCCACTATGTTATGATGTTCAGGTCGGGGAACCAATGTCCAAGTATTATTCCGGTGAAGAGCTTCCATTTCTTGATGCATGGCAGTCAACCAATGTGGATGTTTTACAGCGGACTTAAACCCTTTCAGATTCGTGGAAGCAAAAAGCGCTGAATATAGCGCATGGGAAGAAGTGTGGGCCAAATCAGCCCGATGCTTTGGTCTGAAAATCCCAGCCTTGGCTCGTGTGGTGATTAGATGTCCCGTGGGTGAAGGAACAGGGGTCGGAGTAACAACGGGTGAATCTGACTGCAAAGGCGTAGCAAGTTCGTCAGAAACAATCGTGGGCTCGGGTGTAGCAGGCTCCTTATGGACGGTAGTGGGCTGAGAAAACACATGGTCTCCCAGAGATTCAGAGGAGACAGGCGGGCATTGTGTCTCATCACAAAGGTCGCAGGCAGGCAATGTCGAAGAAGAGGCCGGAGCTGACGGCGATGTTGGCGAAACAACCGGTACAACAGGGGAACATGGGTGATCATCCAAGAAATTTGTCAAGGTTAACATGGTTGACGGAAGTTGAGACGTACCACCAGAAAAAGGAAAGCATTGTTCATCAATTTTGGCATGCCGAGTGATATAAATACGTGATGTCGCAGGATCAAGACATTGATAACCTTTGTAACGAGAGCAGTAACCAAGGAAAATGCACGGGAGGCTTCGTGGAGAGAGTTTGTGAGCGGCATAGTCTCGTAAGTACGGGTAAACACGACAACCAAATGGTCGAAGGTGATCATAAGTTGAAGCCCGATTAAATACAAGCTAAAAGGGGGATTTATTCTGCAACACCGAAGTAGGTAAGCGATTAATTAGATAGATTGCAGAACTAAATGCGTGAACCCAATACGATGGAGGGACGTGTGCATTAAATAACATTGCCATACCCATTTCAACAATGTGTATGTGTTTGCGTTCGACCCGAGCATTCTGTTAAGGAGTGTATGGACAAGAAACCTGGTGAAATGTGCCATTATCATTAAGTAATTTGCAAACACGATGATTCAAGAATTCGGTGCCGCCATCACTCTGAAAAAACCTTTACTTTGCGAGTGAATTGTGTTTGAACAAACTTGAGAAATACATCGAAGATTGCATAGAAATCAGATTTGGTTTTAAGAGGATAAAACCACGTAAATCTAGAATGATCATCCATAAACACAACATAATATCGATAAGCATCAACTGAACATTCAGGTGAGGGTCCCCACAAATCACAGTGCACCAAATCTAATATGTTTAATGAATGCTTTTCATTTATAACAAAAGGTAATCGATGTGCCTTAGCAACTTGACAAGGAGAGCATACAATCGGGTTTGGTAAAAGAGAAGTAACCAACAAACGGCCCTGTTTATTTAAAAGTAAAATGGTGTCAACGGACACATGTCCTAACCGAGAGTGCCACAATTCAAAGGACGCCTTCAAATTTGACTTGGTGGAGGCAAAAAACGCCCGAGGACTGGTAGAGAGAACATATAAGCCACGTTCACACCGACCTTGAGCAAGAATTTGTCGCGTTGATCGATCCTGAATGTAGAAATAAGGTTGAGAAAACAAAACATCCAGATTATTATCAATGGTTAATTTACTAACGGATAAAAGTTTTTTGGTAATCTTAGGAATGACCAATACATCCCGAAGCCTAATATTATTATTAAAAGAGGAGTCACCAACATGTGAGATGGGAAGAACCTGACCATTCCCAAAGGTAACCTGGTTGGTGTCCGAATAGGGTGCGGGTTGAGTCACCGATGAAGAAGTAGATGTCATATGGTCCGTCGCACCGGAACCAACATACCAATCCGGTCCGGCGGAAGAAACATGACATTGGGCATGAAAAGCTTTGGCGAGATCAACATCAGAGGCGGGAGCATGGGTGGCATAGGTGGCAAGACGAGGGCAGACATTAGCATAATGACCGTTTGTACGACACAATTGACAGTGCGGAGGACGGCGACCACGTTCCCGACCGCCACAGGAGGATCGACCACCACGACCCTGATTAGAGATAGTATCACGAGACAAACCGGTAAACGCAACAGTTGGGGCGATGGACCCATGAATGGACTTGAGAAACAATTCGTGCCCCTCTGCCTGCGCAAGAAGATCCCGAAAGAGAAGGGGTGACCGAGAGGCTCGAGTAGCAGTTGAAAATGTTTCAAAGGATCCGCCAAGGCCACACAAAAACCAATGAACCTTCTCAGATTCTTCAACGGGATAACCAATCGCCGATAGCTGATCCCAAATGGTCTTAAATTTACGACCATAATCAGTAACAGTAGAGGCGCCTTAAGACAGTTGGCGGAGCTGATCGCGTAGGTTTTGAATGCGCTCGATAGAAGAGTTGCTGTAGGCGGTCTCAAGGGCAACCCATATTTGTCGAGCTGTGTCCAGCCCAATAATTTCAGAGAAGGCCTCTTCAGTGAGAGAGGCATGGAGGATGATAACGGTGCGCTGATCAGCAGCAAGCCATACCGAGTACGCCGGATTTGGTGAGGATTTGTCATCAACGAGGAGTTCTGTGGGTGGAGTACAGGAGGTGTCGTCAACGTGACCCATCAAATTTTGATGTGTGAGGAGAGGAATAAGTTGACTCTTCCATAACAAATAGTTTGAGGGGGGAAAGGCGAATAGCAATGAGATGCATAAGAGTGTTAATGGGGAGGAGAGTATCGGTGGAGGTGGAACCTGCCATGGATTAGAAGAGAGAAAAAGAAAACGTGCAGAGAAGGAAATGAGAAAAAATAGGATCTTTAGGCAAATGATACCATGACAGAAAGAGTCTCCATACCAAATACCGTGGAGAAGCAAGCATTTTATAATAAGAATAATTTACATATACAACCCTTAGAGAATAAGGAAAAGTACAAAAAGATGAAAAATCACATTAAAGAATGGAAACGTATGAGAGACCTATGAGTGTCTAATAGGAATCATTTGATGTCACCTTTTACGTACCATTAAATTTGTATGTTCTTCATCTCCATTAAACTTAGATCATAGAGTATGAATGGTATATACTTAAAATGAAGGTTATCATGGTTTGTCAAGGTATCTTTGTGCTCGGTCAGCATGTTCCGATTGTTAATTTACCCTTTAATGAAAATAAATTAATTAGTTTTTCTTTAAATTAAAGGATAATACCGGCTAAAGTTTTGCCGTATGCATTATTTTTAACGTTAGTATGTTCAAATGCTACGTATCCTTAACATACACATATAGAAATTCCAACGTTTTCTATGCTTGTCTCATTTATATGGTGTTTGGGGAATATAATATAAACAAATAAAAACTAATTAATACGTTTTATGGTGGCAATGTCATGATGTTATAGTGAACTCAGATGAATGCTTATTGACAAGAACACAAGAGATGTCACTTAACTACCATTTCAAAGTGGAGCAAGAAGTTGGTTCTTCTACTTATGCATTCTTTGGATTCAATGGTAATAGAAATGTTGTTGAACTTAATTTTAAGGTTCTAAAGCACCGTTTTAAATCAAATTGTACCGTTATATGTTTTTTTTAGGAACTGCTGGAGTTTGGCGAATGGCTGCACTTAATGAGGCTGGAGGATGGAAGGATCGTACTACAGTTGAAGATATGGATCTAGCAGTTAGAGCTAGTCTTAAAGGCTGGAAATTCTTGTACATTGGTTCAATAAATGTAAATCAATTGAAATGTATTACTTCCAGTATGAATATAACCTTTCTTTATATCTTAATTTAAGTCTTTATATTTTGATACGTAGGTTAAAAACGAACTACCAAGCACATTGAAAGCGTATCGTTATCAACAACACCGATGGTCTTGCGGTGCGGCAAACCTATTCAGGAAAATGGTCTATGAGATTATCATAAGTGAGGTAACATCATTATTCTCTTTCTCGTTTAGTTTGAAGATTTGTGAATCATTTACTTTGTTATCCAGAAAGTTACATTGTGGAAGAAGCTACATTTAATATACAGTTTCTTCTTCGTAAGGAAGATTGTGGCTCATATTGTTACATTCATGCTCTATTGTGTTGTAATTCCTATATGTGTGTGGGTACCTGAAGTCGAAGTTCCAAGGTGGGGTACGATTTACATCCCAACCATCATCACTATCCTAAATGCTGTTGGGACTCCAAGGTATTTATTCTCTAATATCATTGCTAGTCTTTTTAATAGGAATGGGATGTTTGTCATACTTCCATCCTCTTTTGTAGGTCCTTATATTTGGTGGTATTTTGGATTGTAATTGAGAATGCTATGTCCCTCCATCGATGTAAGGCTACGTTTATTGGACTCTTTGAAACTCAAAGAGTGAACGAATGGGTTGTAACTGAAAAACATGGAGATGCTTCTAAGGATAAAATCGGAACTAGACAACATGGAAGACTTAGCTTCAAGCTAAGTGAAAGGTATGTATCCTTAACAAGAGAAATTAAATATCCTCCTATTTTTACTCATATTTATTATTCTACCCATGTGAAATAATGACAAGTGTCTTAAAATGTTATTAAGATTATCAAAATATTACACTTGTCACAATTTCATATAGATAGGAGGATAAGTATGAAGAAAATATAAGATGGTATTTAATTTCACCCTTATTAATGATTTATTTTAGAAAGACTAGTAAACTCTAGTTTATTTTAGAAAAACTAGTAAACTAAAGATTGATTATAATGAAAATTTTGAAATACTCCAACCAAATGTTCTTATTTTCTCAAACCCATCAACAAATATTTTTCATACAAACATGTTGGATTCTTAAAGAAATTTGTTTCCCCCCCCCCCCCCCCCCCCTCATCATTATCGATTACTGAAAAGTTATTAATTTAGACCACCGTTGTGTTTAATTTTTGTCCTAACAAATGTTTTTTTTGCACACATACACAACAATAAATAAGAGAACTAGTTGCGACAGGGTGGTCTAAGTCGCCATAACTGCTACGTAGCTAATCGTCGAGGACGTTATTATTGATTTCATCACTATTGACTGTTGTCGCTAATATTCCTATATCGCTGCTAATTAGAAGACCGCTAATGAATTGTTGGTAACACCGTCTCCACGGTTAATAACATTGTCGCTAAGCCTTTCTTTCTGCCCGTACCGATGTGGCCGTTAATGCCTACTTTTTTAAAATGTCAAATTTATTTCCATACAGATTAGCAATTTATATAAATCCATAGTATAATAATACTAATCTACAAACTGCTTTACATACATATAATAAGCATAAATACTACAAATATCCATAATATATGTTTTAACTTTTGTGTTATATAATAGCATCGATTTATCGTTATCTCTGTCATCCCTCTCTTCTTCGTCTTAGTTATCTTCAGTAGTAAAAGATCAAACCATACCTCTCAATGCCACTAGAAACACCTAATTTTTAAGATAAGCATTAATATCCATCTACAAAATAAGTATATAAGTTAAAACAACAAACTAAGAAAAACCAAATTAGTACTTAACAATTAAGTCACAAATGCATTAAGTCCTTAACAATTTGGCAACCGATTAAACTACCAAATTCACGACAAATGAATTAAGTCCTTAACAATTTAACAAAGTACCGAACTACCAAATTCACAACGAATGCATTAAGTCCTTAACAAATTAGCAAAATACTATACTACCAAATTCACAATAAAATGCATTAAGTCGTTAACAATTTAGCAAAACACCAAACTACCAAAATTCATAACAAATACATTAAGCACTTAACAATTTAGCACAATACCAAACTATCAATTCACATTGAAATGCATTAATTTCTAAAACTTTTAGCAAAGTACCAATTACCAAATTCATAATAAACTAGGCGAAAATCCATGCATGGTGCATGAATAAAACTATGATGGTTAAAGTTATGACAAACATATTACACTAATTACAATAATATAATTAAATTATTGATAAATATATAATATTATAAATAATTAGATCCTTGTTATTAATTTAAAGTCGATAGTTTTTATATTTATTTGTTATAACACTTTCTAATTACTTTAAATATACGATAAACTAGACAATTATTAAAACCACATCATTTCAATAACCACCACCTATGAGTTCATATGAAAATAAAAATAAATCGACTTCTTCATTTTTAGCAAATTTTAACCATTATCAGATAGATATATTTTATGATCATTTCAATTCAAGGTAATGTATGTAGAGGTTGTGTGTGGATTTGCAATTTCAATTTAGTTGTGATATTTAATATTATAAAAAAAAGTTATTTTTAAATAATTAAAGACTACATTTAAAAAAATTATTATTATAATAAATTACTTTTAGTCAAAATTTTGTTTGGTTAATTGATATTTAATTTGAAGTTAACAATTTAATTTGTATACATTAACTATATATATTATAAATCAACAAACTAATATATTATGAGTTACAAAATAGTTAACTTATAATAGTTAATTAGTTGAAAGCTCTGGAGTTTTAATATTAAAACAATACTTAATATCAAAATTTATCATAATATTTATGATTTATGATTACAATCAATATTAAAAGACAATTGAAACATCATTAAAGTTTCAAATGCATGAGATTCAAATAGTTTGACATCTATTAAAATTAACTAATTTAAAATTGACTTACATGACAATCTTTTAAATAGGACCAATAAACCAAATAAAATCATTACTAAAAGTATTTAAAATATTATGATAGTTTAAAATAAACGTAAAAATCTAATAATTATATATAATTTAAAAATTGTTAATCCTTACACATATTTGAATAAATAAGTAAAAGTTATAGACTTTAAATTTCACATTTTTTGTTATTAAAAGTGATTTCACTCGAACACCTCCACTAAACGATGTGGTGGTTCCTCAATGTCGTCATTGTAATGGCACTAACCCATCATAAGAGCCATGAGGTGTAACAAAACAATCCAAAAATAATATAGCCTGGAAAGTTATAATACAATATAAAGACATTTATATAATACTAAATACAATACAAAATAAAACTTTCAATTACAATAAGTCTAATATGATTACAACAAATACAAATCAAATATAAGTTATATTGGTATGAATACATTGTGTTGAAATATTTTAATTTTCATAAGCAGGTAAAAAATAACTCAAGCAAAATTACTAATTCTTATCTTTTTTATTTTATTTATTTTCAAAAACTATTTAAAGTGTGAAATTTGATTAAAGAAACTAGTACTCCGTATAATTTAAACAAGATTAAAATTAAAAATAAAAAAATAAAAAAATAAAAAAATAAAAAAAAAATCAACCCGTTATCTAAGATAGTTAACCAGCTTTAATGTTATATCAACTAATTTGTAATCCAAATATCATTTATAAGAAATAAAATATAGCTAATAACATAGAAACTAATTATATTAATAGCAAATAATAAACATCCATAATAATGATTTAAAAACACAAAAAAAGATATTAATAATTTCTTTGAAGAACCTATTGATGTAAAAAAAAAAAAATTATTGACCAAAAATAGATTACGAAAAAGTCAACATCTAAGATGCTGTTTGTTTTTTTGGAAAAAATCTCTTCAAACCTTTTATTGTTGCGCGGCGCAGCACAAACGCAACACTTTCATCTCATAGCTATTTGTTTTTCAGAAGTATTTAGATTAAAAAACCTCTGCGCGTGTTCTTCTTGGCTCAGCATTTGTTTTGCCTCTTCCTACCTCTTCCAACCTCTTATTCTTCTTTTTTTCTTGCTAAAATATTGATTATATATTGTTGAATTCTTATTTCACATTTTTTTTCGTTTTTTTTTGTTTATTCTTGTTGAACTTTTTTTTCTTTTTTTTATATTGAATAATAATAATTTCTTGATAAAATATCATTATTTTATGTTAAAATATTTTTATTTTTTGTTAAAATATCATTATTTTTGCTGAAATATCATAAATTTTTGCCGAAATGTCATACATTATTAAATTTTCGGTATTAAAACACTACTTTCGGATTATAAAATCAGTTTATTTTAATTTTTTAATATCTGTAGCAGCATGCATATGATAAAAAAACAAACACGCTTCTTACTATAGTCTGCAGCCGTTTGATCCACCTCTTTTACCGCAGAGGGTTGCAGAGGTGGTTCGCAGACTTTATGGATTTTTGCTTCGAAAAAACAAACAACACCTAAGTGATTACCTGCTATATGTCATAAAGATAAATGAAAATAGACGAAAAAATTCCAAGACCAATGTGAGAAAGCATATTGATGGGAGTATTTATTTCTCGTGTTTTGAAATACTAAAATCTAAGAATATGTATTGTATTTATTCAAGATGATATAAGATGAGAGAAAGAAACCATATACTTATAGATAAAATTATTTACATAGGTTAAGTTACCTAAAAACCCCCTTAATTAGCTTACCATATATTATATATATAAATAATGATCTAACAATATATATTTGGACTCATACAGGCTTTTTGTGCTAGAGCTTTGTGTGGGTCTTATCCTCTTTGTATCTGGTTGCTATGATCTTGCATTTGGAAAGCATTACTACTACATTTACCTATGTGTACAAGGTATAGCTTTCATCGTAATGGGTTTGGGTTATGTTGGCACTCAAGTTCCCAGCTCTTAGATGACATTCTCCGTCAGCCATTTTTGATCGACAATTATTTTATCTTTGTGCCCCGATCATTTCTTCGTTAGCTACACCATACAATGTTTGAGAAAATGCAACTTTCTTCTAGTTCATTTAAATGAACGTTACCGTATTGTTTGCATACAAAAAGGTAAACCGTTGTAGTTCCATTCAAAGAATCATAAAAGCACACAAAGGACAAGAAATGGTGAAGAAAAGGTTGGTACCTTTTTCATGTTTCATGAAAGTTCATAAAGTAGAAGGTTTACTTGTATTTACGGGGTTATGTAGATTTTGTTTGAAATTTGATTCTTGTTTGTTGAACATGTATAATATTCATTTATTTTAAATAGCTAAACCCTGTGAAAAACATGTTTTAAGTACTCATTGACGACGTGTAATTATAGGTTTTGTCGATAAAGCCTCGTAACCATTCCTAAAAACATTGCTCTTGAAGGTTTGGTTGTTGTACATCACATATTTTGCAATGACATGTGTTAGTCATATGTTATTTTCATGGTTCTAAAAAACGCGCCATGGCGCGCCTCAAGGCGTGTCATGGCGTGAGGCGTGGTGTAGCCGTTACGAAAACGTTCAAGGCGGGTTTGTTAAGCGTGGCGTCCAAATAACGTGTCAAGGCGCACCTTATCGCGATATGACGCGAGTTTTTTTCAAGGTGCAATTTTTTTTTTTGTTTTTTTTTTATCGGGACTAAAATACTTGAGTTTTTGTTAACTTTTTATATTAAATACTAATATAACACTACTAGAAAACATGGAATAGGATATGACTGTTTTTGCTAATATAATACGGATAATCATCTGTATCCTATTGGGGGTGTATCCTATTACAAAAGAAACAGAATACGGTTAAAACAATCGTATGCTATCCAAGGGTGTACATTGTACGTATATTATAGTGTATTATATATGGTGTATCCTATTTATCTTGCCGTATCTTATATGTGTATTATATATGGTGTATCGTATCCTATATGTGTATCTTATATCATATATGGTGTATCTTATTTACCTTCTTGTCGTATCCTATATGGTGTATCTTATTTTATATATATATATATATATATATATATATATATATATATATATATATATATATATATATATATATATATATATATATCTTGTATTCTATGTATATCCTATCATATTTATAATTGGTGTATCTACTAGAAGTACCCTATCATATTTATGAGCCAATATTTTATCATCCACTAGAATGTGATAAAATAAACCTAAGTTGCAATACAATATAAAAAAAATATATTTATATATTATGTTCAATATCAGACAAATCAACTAAACAACGTGTTATGTTCAACTAAAATCTTAATTACATTTGCTTATTTATTTCCATCTCCAAATCTTTTTTTTGAAACGATCCAAATCTAACATATTTCGTATGTAGCTCTTGCTGTCTTCTTCGTCACTCCAAATTTGTTGAAAGCATTGACAATATACACAATTAAGTTGTAGCTTAAAAGAATCATTTAACATAAATAACTTGTTATTGTAATGATAATTTAAGATTAAGATTTTTTTTATTCATTTCCATCCAATCAAAAAAATACATTTTTGTAATTTATTTCCAAATTCAGATCATTTGGAAGATAGAAAAGACCATTATAATAGTAAAAACAACTAACCATGTAACATAGCTTCATTTCAAATACTTCTCTACAAAAGATGTCATCCAAAACTCAACAAAATCGTCCAACTCCGCATCCGAAAATGGTGTTTTATCGTTCCAAAGGTTCTACATACAAAGTAATACAAAATACTTAATTTAATAAACATTAAGGTTTAATTTTAAAATTTAAAAAAAAAACTACTTACTTTAGGAAATCCCCGTTGTCTGTATAACATCATTTCATGCATCCACTTTGAGATGTAATAGCCACACTCCCAATTCGACGTTTGTTGGTTGCACTAAATATAAAATACACATGAGAATATATATATATATATATATATATATATATATATATATATATATATATAATTGATAGTAAATTTAGTTACCTTTGCGAAAGTCCATGTCATTGCACGTGATCTGGATTTGGATTGTTTATTAAGCATTGCAACAGCTCTAAAAAAGTAAGCATTATTGATTTCTTAGAATCCATAGAAAAAATAGCAGTCATAAAATACAAAAATAATAAACTTCTTACTTTTCGATATGTGTTACGATATCATAGTCTTCAAACGTCTTCATACCTCGACATGAATCCAAAATGTAGCACGCATGTTGACGAGGGCAGATTACAAATAATATGTAGTGTAACCTAGTAAAGTTTAAACATATTAGCAAAAATTATTGACAAAAATATAAGGCGTATAACATTTTCTAGAATATCATACCCTTGCAAATATGGTGCTAGAAAAATATCTTTTTTGTGATGAAAGTTCATCGCATCAACCAACTCATTTACAACACTATTTGTTCCGAATTCCTCATCGGTTCCACATTGCAAGCTAGTGGTTTTTTGTGGGTTTATGAAGGCACATTTATTATCGTGTTGAAACATTGAATGTCGCATCCTACAAAAAATGTATATATATATATATATATGTATATATATATATATATATATATATATATATATATATATATATATATATATATATATATATATTATAAAGGTAAACTTCTATGAAATATTAGTTATTTAAATGTTAACATACTCACATCTGAAAGCAAAAAATAGAATCAATATCGAGTTGCTTATTCGTCATAAGCTCTTTAATCAAGTCTGAATAGATTAGAACCTCAGTCCTCCCAACTCCAAAGATCCCTGGCTCACTTCTAACATGAATTGGATATTCAATTTTGCGGCTCATAAAATTTTTATACATTAACTTGATCTTCGGCCTGCCATTTAGTTCTTTTGGCATTACAAATTGTCGTATTTTCTTTACAAGGGGCAAACTGTTGGTCTCATCGTACTTTCTTTTTTGGTGTACCTACATTAAAAATCCATTTGATCAGCTAAAAGTTTTAAGGACTAATAATAAGGTTAAGCTACTACTTCATCACAAGGATTATGATAAGTATCAACCTGTGTTGATGATGGTGTCGACGTTGGTACCATTGTCGATGTGTGGGAAGGTCTTTGATCTTTTTGCACAGTTGGAGTGGGCTGGGAAGTTTAGAAATGGTTACATATTGATTTCATTACATATCACTATAATATTAAAAAATAAAGGAAATTTATATTTTACCTTAACTAGAGCAATTGAACTTCGTGGCCATTGAGTAAAACCATACAGTGCATTCCCCAAAGTATATGTTTCTTCAGTCGGCACAGGAAGAGGGAACAACTTATAACCATCATAAATCTTTCGTACAGTTACCTTCACATGATGTTCTTTTAGCGGTATCCCATGTAACATTCCATTCTCCGATGGGTAGACTTTCCCTTCGGCAATTGTATGATGCTCTGTATCCGATGGTAGTAGCAACTCACAGTCAATAGGAGCCTACACACACACACACACACACACACACACACATATATATATATATATATATATATATATATATATATATATATATAACATGCATTTAATTAGTTTGTTTATATGTGTTTAAATGAATTATGTACGAAGAAACAATGCATACCTTTATATTATCTAATTCATCCATCATTGTAGATTGAACACTAGGTTTCTTCAAGTTCGGGCTTCATACTTTTATTGGCTCGTTCCTACGAGTATCATCATGTTGCATCATGCCATGATTCACACTAGTAGCCACCATAGAGTCGACCATGTCCCCGACAGTATCTACCACCTTAGCCATCATATCAGGCACCATATCAGTCATCAACTTATCATATAACTTCTCATATAACTTATTAAACAATCTCTCCTCTAGCCTCGTCACCAAATCTTCCAAATCTGGTAACTCTTGTTGTTTCCTATTTCCTTGGTTAATCCTTGATTCTTTTAGAGTGACATTATAACCTACCGCCCTCGTGCGACCAGGGTGCCCTTTTCCTAAAACCTCTTCCATCAAATCAACTCCGGGTTTATCTTTTGATATCTGTAAATGCAAAGAAAAGGATTATATTAAAACCTATTTATTAAATAAATGATATATGGAGATGAAGAAAATAAAGTACACTTACAAACTCATCTGCTAATTGCTCACTCTCAGGCACTACAACGTAATCCCCTGAAGGAGTGCGTTTTGTCCTAGCGTAGATAAAATCTCTTGCCTGCTCACTTGATATATGGTGTCCTTTTATTTTTGCACCTAGCTCGATATCTTTATCCCACCGAGCTTTGTTCCCACGATACCCTAATGGGCCTAAGTGAGCTGGATTTTTGTTCTTCTTCACAGTCTCCTTCCCATTTTTCCTTTTTTTCCTTCACACATATAAATGCAATTAGAATTTTTATTGTATAAAAATATCAAAAATAGATACTAAAGCCCAACCTGGAATTCTGTAGTGGATTTTAGCTTAACAAAATCTTCCCATGCTTCTTTGGTTAGGTACGGGTAAAAACTTGAAGCATCAAGATCATTGTCCATGAAATCATTAACAAGAGTCGACTTGTAGGCCCTCCATGACTTGTTGCATACTTTTAGTGTTTGTTTTTTGGGTGCATCATTTGGTATATTCCAATAATTCTATTTTATAAAATAAAGTATAGTACCTATTAGTAACAATTATTAATTAAAAAACATTTAGCAAGTTATAAATACATACCTTAATGTCCAACCACAAGTCATGTAGCTCTGCCTTAGATACTTTATCCCAACTATCTTTAAAAATAGAAATCCTACTCCTAGCCGCGACTCCACAATAAGTTGCAAATTTAGGTTGATACTCTCCTATATCTTGATTATGCTTATCGAAATCAACATGCAATGTTGCTAATTTTTCTTCAGTCTTTTCCCTTATCAATGTGGCGCTTTTCTTACTCCTTTCTATATTTTCCATTGTTGGGTGGGCAGGTTACTAAAGAACTCACATTCAATTCAACTATCAGGTTAGTTTAGTAAAATGGTTTTCAGAATAACATCATTTTGCTTAAATAATTAAATATTAATATTTTTTAACATGTTACCCATAATTGCATAAAGTGTAAAAAAACATATCATTATTCATTAAACAATCACATGTTTACTTTTTTATATTATTCATAGTCTATTATTAATAGTGGATTCATATAATAAAAACAAAACAGAAAAGAACAATAGTAACAGTTAGTTTAAATTCATCCCAACAGCTTAACTATTACTTTAAATTCTATATGATTGTACTATTATACCCTAACCTAATTAGTTAGAATAAAACCTACTTAAATATTGCAAAACCTCCTACATGTTAACTAGTTGCTGCTGCCATTCTTATTCAGGTTACGTGACTTTCATCTCTTATTCTCCAATGCAACAATTAAAATATTAAATCCCTTCTTCATTAGATTAATTTGGTTTTGCATTCAATTAATTTTTGCATTCGTTGTTATTCTGCATTCACTTAATGTGGTTTGTAAGTTGTAACAAAGATTTCCTTATTTTCTTTCTTTTGACGAATGAAGTTGATATATCATCAAAACATCGTTAACAGTTACCAACTCTGCATACAATTGGGTATTTAGTTGTTTA
Source organism: Lactuca sativa (assembly GCF_002870075.4). Taxonomy (NCBI): domain Eukaryota; kingdom Viridiplantae; phylum Streptophyta; class Magnoliopsida; order Asterales; family Asteraceae; genus Lactuca; species Lactuca sativa. Next base: position 52,625,960 of record NC_056624.2, read on the forward strand.
CTGATACTGTGAAGAAGAGTGAAGATGTTAGTGTGCTTACATAGTAAAATCATAACAAACTTTGTTCAAAAGGGTCGACTAAAAAACAAAGTACGTACTTGGTGAACGACGACGATCGACAACTGTGAAGGTGGTAGCGGAGGTTTGACTAGTGATTGCCGGTTATGGAGAGTTTATGGCTAATTGACGACTGAGTTTGACTGATCGTCACTGGCGGTAAAGGGAGAGTAGATAGTGGTCGCCGGTGATGAAGAATTGCTAGTGATTGTCGTCTGTGTAGACGATGCTGCAACGTATGTGGAGAGGGTATACCGATGGTAATTTTTGGAAGATGATACGTACCAGTCCACTTTAGGGTACATGAGGGTAATTCTTGGATGGCGGGGATTTTAAATATTTTTTGGTAAATTACTTGCCCGGTTCCAATAACCAAGATCGGCCCAATTGTTTTTTTTTCTTAATTGTTTCTATAATGTAGTTAACATGGGAGTCGTGGACACTAGACAAGCTTGACGTCTTGATCAAGCAATAAGGGCTAATTTGGAATTGTATAAAACAACACTAAATGCAAGGTCCATACCAAATAATATATGAATTTTAAAACTTAACAGATCATGAAACAATATCTAAACAGAAAATGATAAAATCTGTTTGAATAATAATTATCATTGATTGTTGATTTACTTTAGCTATTTAACGCATAGATAAATCCAACTGAAGACAACACATTTGGGAAAAGTCAACTATGAGTTTAATCCTATTAACATACGTAGAAATCTAAAACATAAAAGCTGCTTGGCAAAACAATAAAATAAGACATATATTTTGAGTCTTTTATTTGAATAAAGAATAGTGTCTGGTTGTTAAGTTATTTGTTAGGCTATAATACTTATTGACAAAATCGCAAAAATGGTCCCTGTGGTTGGTAAATTTATGTGGCTTTGATACACAATTTTTTTTTTTTTTTCACAAATAGTCCAAAATTTGATCTTTTTATTATTTTTAGTCCCTATCAACTTAAAAGGACTATTTTACCCCTTAGATTTGTTTTTATATTCTTTTATGTTAATATTTCAATTAATTAAAAATATGACCTACCCACCCCCCCTCTCTATTTCTATTTTCTTTTGTTCTCAAGAAAACACACACACACACACACACACACTCAAGAATATACAACCCTTAGCTTTCATCGTCACCACCGTCTGTCACCATCACCACTAATTGCTACCGTCGTACACCATCATCTGCCGCCAACCATTACCATTCGTCGCCCACCCATCCACCTTATCTTCCCCCCCCCCCCCCTCTCGTTCTCCCTCTCTCCACCTGCCAGAAAACTCCTATTTCCCCCCACGCATCTCCCTTGCTGGAAAGACATGCTCAGATCGAATCAAGGGGTGCTCAAACCCAAATTGAATCACCCACCAGATTTTTTTCCTGGTGGGTGGCGTGCTAAATGAACCGGGTCAATAGAGACGACAACATAAATTAAACCCAAATCGAATCACCTGCAAGACATGTAGCCTTCGGTGGTGGGTGTGATACTTCTTTTTTGTTTTTCTTTTAATTAAAATAGTAAGAAAATAATTTAAAGAAATTAAAAAAAAATAAATAATGAAGGACGTATTCCTCATTTTAGGTAGGATGAGGACCAAACCGGCAAACTCACACAAAAATGCCAACGATAGGGACGAAATATCAAACAATAAAAGAAATATATTTAAAAAACAAAATGATTAAATTGTTTACAATATTGAACTGAAATAGATTATAATAAACAAAAAACAAAGTTAATAAACACAAGTATCTTCTCTAGTAGATGTCTTCATAACTAAGATGTCATTTTTTGTTTCTGCAAACAAACAAAAAATAGTAAGTATATAATATCGTAATCTATTTCGTTTCAAATGAAAACCAAGTTGTTTTGTTATGGTTTTTTAAATTAAATAAATGACATTATACCTTTTTCTCTTCTTAGATTCAACATAAACTCCTTCGTTGTGGTCTAACCTTAAATAAGCAATATCATTGATAATGACATCTTAAGATGTGATGCCGATAGAAAATGGAGGTAACTCGTCAAATTGGTTGTATTCTTCCTCGTCCTCAACATTTTCAACACCAAGTATACGTCGTTTACCTTGGAGGACGATGTGCCATCCAAAATTCTTGGGGTCCTCAACATAGAATATCTGGTTAGCTTGATTGGCTAGAATAAATGGCTCAGATACATAGCCATCTGTGGAAAGGTTGACAAGTGTGAAACCGTCTTCGTCAACTTTAACACCTCCTTTATTCTTGACCCACTTACACTTGAAGAGTGGTACTATAGTTGATGAATCATATTTTAATTCCCAAATTTCTTGAATGACACCATAATATGAATCTTTGGCTATAATCGCCTGCGCCTGGTGATTTACATTAGAGTATCCAATCGAGCTTGCTATTAACGTCACAACACTATTTTGTTGTGTACTCTTTGGATCCTGTTTTTCAGTGTAAAATGTATATCCATTAATGTCGTAGCTCTGGTAAGTGGACACAACATTTCGCGGACCATACGCTAATAGTTTAACCAAAGGATCAAGATCTTCTCTATCTAACTTTTCTTTCACCTTTTCCTTCAACCATGCTGGAAATGTTCTGATTTGCTCCTTAACATACCATTTTTCAGACCTTTGTTTGTTTCTAGATCGTAACATTGACATTTGCTCATTTATGTATGGAGCAACAACTATCATGTGTTGTAATACTGTAAAATGTGCTAGGTGGAGTTCATCACGATTAGGTATGATCACTTTCAATCCAACAACACCAATCCCTTGAAGTCTACCTTCCTGTCTTGATTGTGGCATCCCAATAGCAGGGACACCTTTCAGATAGTTTGTACAAAATTCAATCACCTCTTCTGAAGCATATCCTTTAACAATACTGCCTTCTGGTCGATGTCGATTTCTTACATGCCCTTTTAAGAAACCCATGTATCTCTCAAATGGGTACATGTATCGTAGATATACTGGACCACAAACCTTTATTTCTCTTACAATATGAGATACAAGGTGAACCATGACATCAAAAAATGAAGGTGGAAAGTACATTTCAAGTTGGCATAAAGTGATGATAATATCGCGTTGCCATGAATCTAACACTTCGGGATCAATAACTTTTGAATGAATCATGTTGAAAAACAAGCATAACTTTGGAATTGCGTATCAGACATCATCTGGAAGTATTCCACGGATTGCAATAGGAATCATATGTGTGATTAGAACATGAAAATCATGTGGCTTCATACCCATTAATTTAAGGTCTTTCATTGACACCAACTTACTAATGTTTGAAGAATAGCCAGATGGCACTTTCACACCATGCAAACATTTACAAAATTTTGTTTTCTCATCTTTAGACAAAGTATGACAAGCTGGTGGTAGATACGTGCGCTTTCCTTCTTTTTCAATGGGTGCAAGTTGTGGTCGTATTCCCATTGTAACCATGTCCCTTTCGAACGTTGACCCCATCCTTTGATTTCTTATAAATGTCCAACAATAATGCTATCAAGGCATCACAAACATTCTTCTCAATATGCATAACATCAAGACAATGTCGTACCTCTAACTTTTCCCAATATGGTAATTCCCAAAAGATAGACCTTTTTTTCCAATTAGTTGGCTGCTTATTGTTATTGCATTTTCCAAACTGAATATCTAAATTCTGAACTCGGGAAAATGTAGTTTTTCCGTCCATTGGTTCAGGCATATCTCGATTTTCAGTTTTACCATCAAACAAGTCTCCCTTCTTATGATAAACATGGGTCTTTGGAAGAAATCGTCGATGGCCCATGTATACATGTTTCTTACATTCTCCCAACCATAAAAATATTGTGTCTTTTTCACAAACTGGACATGCTTTCTTTCCTTTTGTACTATATCCAGACAATTTTACGTAAGTTGGAAAATCACTTATAGTGCAAAATATCATGGCATGTAGTTGGAAATACTCCTTCTTGAACGCATCATACACCCTGACACCAGAATTCCATAATAATTTCATTTCATCAATTAATGGAGCCAAAAACACATCAATGTCATTACCAGGTTGTTTTGGACCTTGAATTAGTAACGGCATCATGATGTATTTTCTCTTCATGCATAACCAAGGTGGAAGATTATAAATGAATAGAAGTACTGGCCATGTGCTATGACTGCTACTCATGTTTCCGAATGGATTGATTCCATCTGAACTAAGTCCAAACCGAATATTTCTAATCTCACCACCAAATTCTTTAAATTCAGAATCAATATTCTCCCATTGAGGAGAATCAGCCACATGTCTTAATTTTCCATCTACCGTACGTTTATCAGCATGCCAACGTAACAATTTTGCATCTTCGGCGTTCGCAAATAATCGTTTCAATCTTGGTATGACAGGCAAATACCATAACACTTTTGCAGGGGGGGGGGGGGGCGTTCTTTTTCACATCACTGTTTACTTCTGTTTGTTTCTTTTTCATATATCTTGATGCTCCACATGTGATACATTCATGTAGATTAGCATGCTCTTTTCTATATAACATACAATCATTTGGACATGCATGTATTCTTTCGACTTCTAAATCCATCGGACACAATAGTTTTTTTGCTTGGTATAATGAAATAGGCAACTCATTATTTTCGGGGAGCATGTCATGTAGAAGCTCTAGCAAGTCCGTGAAACTTTTATCACTCCAACCATTGCTTGCTTTTAAATTAAACAATTTTAGCACGGCGGAAATTTTGGTAAATTTAGTGCAACCAACATACAATGGTTTTTCAGCGTCGTCAAACATTTGTTGAAATTTTTCATAATCTTTATCGGGAATATTATCTTCGATATCATGTAGCATGTCATCTATTTTATCCAAAATTTCGTTTTGTGAATCATCAATATCATCGCCATTATTTTCAGTATCAACCATGTTACGATCAACAAATAATTCACCATATCGTGTCCAACGTGTATAGCCATTCATAAACCCATAACATATCAGATGTTCTTGTATTATGTTTAATTCACTAAACTTTTTGAAATTTTGACACTTTTTACATGGACACCAAATGTTAGTCTCTCCTTCTTTCACCCGATGATCATCAGCAACTTTAAGAAAAAAATTCAAGCAATCTAAATATTCATCACTAGCACGACGCAACTCATACATCCAAGTTTCACGGTCCATCTATAAATTATAAAATCAATATTTAGTAAATAATTATACATGAGATGGATATAGATGGTGCAAGTAGACATTCATAAACCGTTTTTTGAATAATTTGTCTAGGGAATAAATATCAACATATTGACTATTTAAGAAAAAATTGGCAACATTTCATATTAGCATATTGACAATTTATGAAAAAAGCGACAAAAGTGATTGTGCATATCTAACCTTAGGTATAGAATCATTCAAAATGACTTAGTTATGCATTAAATTAAGTAACTTACTCTAAATTAAGTTTATTCGATTTATAGGCTAAACATTTTTTATGTCAAACTCTCCTAGAGGCCCGTTTTTCATCAGATTTAACCTACTGTTGGTTAAATAAAATTATGAGTTTTATGCAAAAAAGTGTCATTATTTTTGAAATTTTTTTTATAAAGTCCTAAAAGTTTTTTTTAACAGAAAAGTCTTAAATTTTTGAGAAAATCACATAATTTGACATTTTTTGTTCAAATGTAAAAAAAAAAATTTCGTTAATTTGGACAAAGTGTTAAATAATCGAGATTTTTTTGTTAAAAAAAAACTTTTAGTACTTTATTAAAACTTTTGCAAAAATAATGACACTTTTCTGCATAAAACCCATATAATTATTGCACCTAAGTTTAATTGTAAATACAAAAATAAGATATTTATTACATTAGTTCCACTGCCGATGATTTAATAAGCAATATATACAATATGAAATCTTAAATTATACTTTATATTAAAATAAACATAACGTATATAATAAAACAAAATTTTGTTTCCCATTATCATGATTTCTTTGTTTAATATGATTTTTCAAACTTTTGCAAGTTTTATTTCGTTTATAATTTTTTTCAAATGCAAACATTTTGAAATCAAAGATCATATCCCCATTAACCCTTAACTATTTTAAGAATATAAAATATTTTCCAATATATCATTAGAAGCCAACACCAATTCCATTGTTTAATCTTTTCAATTTGATTCGTACATGCATATATGATTATTCCAAAACTTGAGGTATTATCTTTAGAGGAAAACCTAAAATCTAGGCCAATATATAGATTTAATCTAACTTTAATCAAAACTACGATCAAATTAAGAAACAAATAATATCGATCAATTACAAACTAAAAGAAAACTAATTTGATTGAGAAATGAGTATATAAAGATTATTAAAGGAAAATAAAAAAGCATACCTCAACTAACCAAGTCGTCGATTTGATTCTCAATTAAGCAAATAAGTTGCGATTTGATTTAAAAAAAAAGATTAATGTTACGACTTCAAATTTACATATAATAAGGTTGAAGTGTCAATATATATAATAGGGTTGAAGTATGATTTAGATAAATACGATTTATTCCGTATAAAAGCGAGTTTGATTTAATCTTATCCAAATAAAATACACAAAATAGAATACGACGGATTTTGTTAGTGTATTCTATATCTCAAATAGAATACACTAAATAGAATACATCTACTTAGTATTCTCGTATCCTATTTCTTTGTAATTTATATTTGACATATGATACACCTAAAAGAATATGGTTTTTTGATATCATGTATCCTATTTCCTATTAGGATACGAAACTAGTTATATCCGTATTATATATGGTGTCTCCTATTTGTTATTTTCTAGTAGTGTTAGTTTCTTTCCAAAAAAATGCAAATATGGACAGAAGACAAAGAATATGCAAATAAAGATCAATGTACTCTCCAAGTTGACTTATAAAACACAAAGAACATGCAAATATAGACAGAAGGTTATTGATCTAATAAATGACAAATTTTACTTGCATCCTTAAAAATTCAATTGATCTTTGAAGAATAGTGTATAAAGAGTAACTTCCTTATGTATTGAGATACCTGAAAACTCACTATTAGAAAACAACCCTTTAATGACACACAATCAATGACACACACTGATTTACGATATGTATTTTTTACACTTCCTAAAATTAATGTCAGTTTTCTAAAATTTGAAGAATAGAGGACTCACATTTTTGCGTGCCCTAAAATTAGTGTCTAACAAAAAAAAAACACGGAGGGAACCTATCATAAAAAGCATGTCGTGTAAATGTGTCGTTGTATATATATATATATATATATATATATATATATATATATATATATATATATATATATATATATATATATATATATATAAGGCACGTTCTCCGTTCGTCTCCCCCGCGTCCATCGTTCTAATTACAAAATCGATCAACTAGGGTTTTTTTGACCGGAGACCTCTGAAATCATTCCACACAGTGGATCCCTAGATTTCCCATTTTCTCTCTCTAATTTCCATCTCCCTTTGGCTCTTACCGATTCCTTCCCCTTGCTCATCAAATACACTGGTCACAACCTATATCGTTTACCACCATTAGGAAAGGACTGATAATTTCTCGAGTTTCTTCAACTCGCATGTGTTCTCCAAGGTAAGCTAAGTCCAAATCTGTGATTCAAACTACAATTCATCCCAAAATTTAGAAAAATCCGTTGTTTATCCAACAACTTGTCGATTCATAATTTTGGGAGAGAGAATCACGCCTCATATCTGGTTTGCGACCTACACTGTTGCTTCATTGTGTGCGACTCTTCTCTTCCCTAGGTTGTGTGCCTCTACCTTTGAGACTGTATGTTTCCCTTCTCTTGCTGTATATTTCACATTGAGGGAGCTAATTTTGTTTGCCCTACTTTTCGGTTCTGGTACAGGCCAGTTTGCTCCTTGGCAACAATGAGGAATCTAATGATCAAAATAATGTTGAAGCTGAATAAAAAAATGAGGAATCTAGTTTTTATAGCCTTCATTGCAGTATTATAGAAATAAAGTTCTTATTAAATTGTAATAAAATCATTGCTTTGTTCTTGAAAATTGTAGGTTTGACATCCAAAATCATGATTAGGGTATCCATTTTTTTATTCACACCTGTACAAACTGATTCTTTTTAGTATTTTGTATGCAATCAAATGAGAATCAGTGCATCTTTTTTAGTTTAGATCTATTAAGCCATCTCTCACCAAAAAAAGATATAATTTGATTTCTGGTTTTCATATATCTGACTTACTCTTTGCATTTCATCCCATCAGGGAACCAAATAGACCTTTGGAAATGGCTGCAAGTATCATATTTAAAACATAAGATAAACATTTAAGAATCTTGATTTACAAAAGAATGTGATTACCCAATCATAACAAGAAAGTGGTTTCATTTGATTCAGAAGCACATCCACATCCACTGTACATATTTCTAACAACTGAATCCTATTTCTTGTATGCTTGTTTACAGGAGAAAGAAGCAAAGAAAGAAGCTTTTAGAAAGTATTTAGAGTCTAGTCGCGTTCTAGATGCTTTTACTAAAGGTGCATCTCACTTGACCACATAATGATAATGGTGTTTAGATACATTACTTCTTTCACAAAATAACCTGTCTTCTTGAACTTTCTATCATATGTAGTTCTTGTGGCTTTATATGAATAGAGTGACAAACCTTCATCAGTTGTTGAGTAAGTTCAAATGAATCTCTGAAGAATCTGATTTTCCTTTTCTTGAATGTGGAAAAACTTAAAACTTATTATTTGTTCAATAGGTTTGTCCAGCAAAAACTAGGTGGTCCTAGCTTGTCTGAATATGAAAAACTTAAGACTTATTATTTGGTTATGAGCCTATTATTAGAAAGAATTCTTTTCCAAATGCAATGAAGGCTGTAAAAACTAGCAACATGAGAAAAGGTGAATCATCAACATCAAGTTCAGTCTCTAGTATTCGGGCTTGTTTTCTTCCTCTAATTCCCAAACTGAGAGCATGGTTATGGATCCTCCATCTGACATGAAAAAATTGGTTGATAAAATAGTTGAGTTTTTCATCAAGAATGGGAGGCAGTTTGAAGGAGTTCTTATAGAACAAGATTGTGGTCATGACAAATTCCCTTTTCTAATTACAAATAACATATTCCATCCATACTATCTAAAAGTTCTTCACATTATTTAAGTTGATATTTTCTCATTTTTTTCCTATCTTGTAGTCGAAGTCAATTGTCAAGAGTTTCCACAATGAGAAAGGAAATGTTTTCACAATGAGTTTCCCTTTGGGTTTGTTTTATCATTTTGTTCTGACTTCTTTTCCCTTGGGCCTTGTTCAGGTGCATCGTATTTGTTCAAGACATTCTAGATGTTGGTATCTATAATTATGTATTTAGCTTTGAATATGGAAATAAATGGTTGATATCCTAGGGAGTCAAAGTTTTGAGGTGGGGCTTCTGGGTTTGTTAAGCTCCTATTGCTCATGTTGTATTCTTTATTCTCTTGAAACTACATTTTCTTGAAACTACAAGGCTATTTTTGGTTTCTATAATGAAAAATATATCCATTTGTAACTATATATGTTTTCACAAGACCAAGAAGTTGCTCTTTCTTGTGACATCTTAAGAAGTTTCTATGAAGCATTTTCTATCTATTCATTTGGAAGTTACTTGATTACCAGACTTTTGAACTTTGTAGGTTGCAGGGAGCAATCTTATGGCTGGGATATTAAAAACAGTTGCACATAATAAAAATCATCCAAAACTATCAAGGTAAAATATGTTTTTTATATTAACAAATAATTTTCTTTTTAATTGAGTTCGAACTATGTTTTGTTTTGGCTTTTTTTTTTAAATATTATATCTGGAAGTGTAGATATTTGAAGTAGGTGATGTAGCATTATTGGATGAGTTAAAAGATGTTGGGGAAAGAAATCAACGCCAAGTTGAACCCCGTTATTATAGTGCTGCTTCAGGTTTTGAGGGAAAGCTTTCATTGCTTGAATTTCTCTATTAAGTCTTTTTTTTGTGCATTAAGTAAAAAACAAAGTCATTTGACTTAAAAAAAACATAATTTACTTTTTTTTTAACTACATAACTCATTTTATGTCCCCCAGTGCAGGAAACATGTAGAAAAAGAGTCAACACTTGTTGATGCATCTTCAAGTGGTGATGTTGCAAGACTTAAAGCTGCCATGAAGATTAACAAAGGAGAAATGACTCACGAGTTCCTTTAATTGTTGTACATGTTTTGTTTTTCTATAATAAATATTATGCAATATTAGCAATGTATTAAATGTACTTACTATTAGAATGATTATTTGTATTTGACATATTAGTGTAATGAATTATCTTTTTTATTCATTATACTTTATTTTGTATTATGAGACTTTTAATGTGTTATTTAATTTGAAAATTATTAAATCTATCAAAATACAATTTTTAAAACATTTATAATTATGACACGAAAAAATGTGTGTCGTCTTTCTTTATTACAGGGGATTTAATGATACGCAATGCGAGTCGTAAATGCGCGTCATAAGGTTATGACACACAAATGCGTGACGTCTTCTTTATGACAAGACCTTCCTTGACATGCATTGCGTGTCGTAAGAGCGGGTCGTAAATGCGTGTCGTAAGGTTACGACATGCAAATGCATGTCGTCTTCCTTTATGACAGTTCATACCTTAACATGCATTTACGTGTCATCTGTGGCTTTTATGACAGCCAATGCATGTCATTAAAGGGTATTTTTGTAGTAGTGGCTATATTGGTAATCGAATTTCATGAGTATGAAATTCAAGAGGGACCTTTTAATTTATGCACCGTGAATTTAGATTTCACTTTGTGATTTCACTTTTTATTTAAGGAATTACTTACGTATTCGATATCATTTAAATTATTGACCATTTCAAATTTAGAAATTGTATTTTAATTTATTATGTATATGTAGAAACGTGTATTCACACTTCCCGTTTCTACAAAACTGATTATTCATATCGTTCAGGTATTAGAGTAGTTGGAAAAATCCTTTGATAGATCTATTCCTACATTTTGAAGTCCATTTGATTATATCTTTCATTTAATATGTTTGCTAAACATAACCAAAATACAATCCTACCCTCAGACATTAGACCCTTTTATTAAAAATGCTTTTCAGTTTGAAAAAACGTCCTTATTTATATTTAAACCGTGTACAACATTCTACAAAATCATGGAGGATGGTTACAAGTATTTTAACTATACTGGTATTGGTGTATATATATATATATATATATATATATATATATATATATATATATATATATATATATATATATATATATATATATATATATATATATATATATATATATATATATATATATATCCACGTGGTTGGATATAAAAAGAAATAAGACACCAAATAAATAATAAACAGGGCCGGCCGCGAGATTTCGGAGGCCCCGTTCAATTTAACAAAAAAATGCCCTAAAATTTAAAAGACATAAAAATTTAAGCAAATTTTTTTCCATGCTCAATTACAATATACATAAAACAAAAATTCATTCAAATAATGCACAAAAAATGAAATTTGCTTTAACTTGAAAATTGTCTATCATTCCGATAGGTTTCTCTTGGTCTTCCGCAGCCTCTTCATGAATAACTTGATCCAAAATGTTTCTCTCAATCTTTTCTCGAAACCAATCTATTAAATTGTTCTTGTGCCACAGTAGATCATAGGTCTTCAATATGCATGCAAATTTGTAAGTGAATTCTTGGTTTTCAATTATGAAAAAAAAACTTTGATTTGTTTAAAATAAAACTATAAGAAAAATCAGAAATGAAATCAACAAGTTACATCAGGAAAAAAACAAACTCAATACTTGCTTCTAATAAAATAATCAAAAATTAGATAAGTTACTTTCTGATTATCTATACTTCAAAAATATTTATAATTAAAAACCAGAAATTAAAGTTAAAAAAGGAACCTGCATAAAAAACAAACCAAAAAAAAAAAAAAAAAAAAACAAAAAAATCATAAATTTCTTACCTTCTGATTTCGAAACCTCAACCAGGTATGATTTCGGAGCTTATAAAATTTGTTTTTCGAGAAGAAACAAGAATGATTCTATCATTTAGGTTTTTTTTTCCAAAGATTATAAGCACAAAGCACTCAAAGTTGATTTTTTAGAGTAAAATAGAATTGATGCTTCTGATTTTAGAGTAGAAACAATAGGATTGTGAGAACTGAAAGCTCCTGATTTGATTTGCCTCTGAAATCGTCTGATATTAAACAAACAATAAGACAGTTGTCATCAAGGATTGGAGAGGATTCGGTAGGCATCATTAATTTGTTCCCCATGCCTAAGAGAAATCGAAGAGTTTTTTTCTTTTCCCAAAGTTTCAGATTTCCCACTCCTTGTGCCCCTGTGTCTTGCATACATGCGATTGTTAACCTAATTTGATTTGGGTCTCAAACCGAATACAACTAGTTTACATGCTGGAAAATTTTGGGGCCCCATAATTTATTGGGCCCTGTTCAAGGGCACTGTTTGAACTCCCCATGGGCCGGCACTGATAATATATATAATATATATTAGGGTTTATTGTCTTTTTTTATTCCATAAAAGACACCAAATAAATTATTTATCTAGCCATTTTGTGAAACTTTGATAAATACTTGGGATAAAATAGGTTTAAATATAAAAATATATATACTTACTTGCAAAAGTCTCGTTGCTTTGAATAGTGTCTCACCAACCATCTGTTCGGAATTGTTATCTTTGATTTTAATTTTACGATCTGTGATGGCAGATTAAATTGTTGAAGGAACTTCTCCTTTAGAGTGTCCTAAGTTGTTATTGAATCTGATGGTTGTAAGGTCAAACCTTGAAATATGATGATGTTTGAAATAAATCTTTCAGCATCAGCGTATATCTCAGTATCAGCATCAGCATTTCGGCAGCTCAGTGTGTTTAGTTTATTCAGTGCATTATAAAATATTTTGTATTTATCTTGTTTCCATAGTTAGTGTAAATTAGTTAGCTGGCATATCCCTGATTTGTAGGGATTGTCTAGAATAGCAGTATATAATCTTTTGTATCGGTTTGTGAAAGGTTACGCCTTTCACAAACCCTAATAGCTGCTTTGTGCACACGATAATCTCTTTGTGAGATTATCTTTCTTAGTGAAAGTTTTTCTTTGTGAATTCTTCTTATTCTTATTTACTGTCATTGTTTGATAAATTGATTGATCTAAGGGCTTTTCAATTGGTATCAGAGCAGGTTTCTTTTATCAAACAAATGGCTTCATCTTCTTCTTCGTCGAACTCATCAAATCATCCTTCCGCTAAAATTCCTCCTTTTGATGAAACAAATTTTTCCATGTGGAAAATAAAGGCTCTATATGCTTTAGAGTCAGTAGATGAAGACATGTTGGACATCGTCGAAAATGGTCCATATGTCCCGATGTATCAGCCTCTGAAAAACAACGTTCCTGATGGTGCTATGAAGAAAACGCCTAAAGAAAACTAGACGGCAGATGACAAAAGAAAAAATGGTCTAGATGTTCGTGCTCGTGCTGCAATCAGCTACGCTCTGCCATACAATATCTTTGGGCTGGTTCAAAATTGCATCTCAGCAAAAGAGATGATGGATACTCTGACTGTATCTTTTGAAGGCACTGAAGAAGTCAAGGCTACTCAAATAAATGATCTTAACAGAAGGTATGAACATTTTTTTGCAAAGAAAGGTGAAACTTAGACTCAAACCTTTAACAGATTCAATACTCTTGTTAATGATCTAAGGAGATTAGATCAGTTGAAGCATAGAACTGTTCTAGTGCAGAAGTTTTTGGATTCTCTGGGTGCAGGTTGGGAGAACCATGTTGATGTGCTGAAAAATAGTGAGAAGATCAACACTATGGACTTACAAAGTCTCTATGGAAATCTTCGATACTATGAGGAATCCAAGCTTCAAAGAAAGGAGCTGATGAAGGATTCTCAGCGTGAATCATCTATAGCTTTATTCTCAAACAAAAAGCTAGTGTCAGATTCAGACACTGAAAGCCATTCAGATACTGATTCGTCTAAAACTGACACTGATGATCTTGAAAAGGTTGTGGCTAGTGAAGCTTTGATTGTAAAGACTTTTGAGAAATCAGGCCGAAACTTCTCAAAGTTTCAGAAGAAGATGGGTGGAAAGTTTTCAAAAAGATCAGAAGCTGATAAAAGGCATGGTACTAATAAGAAAGGGAAAGCTCAGTGCTTTAACTGTGGGAGCACTGATCATTTTGCAAAGGAATGTAAACAAAAAAAACAAGGCTCGGATGAATACTGGAAGCAGAAGTACAACAAGCTGATTGAGAAATTGAAAGCAGAGAACTTGGAACATAAAGTTCTTGTTGCTGAAGAAGAAAAATGGAAGACTGATGAGGAGTCATCAGATGATGAAGTCAAGTGTCTAATGGTAAAGATAGAAGACACGGATGTTTCTGAAAAAGACACAAGTACATTTGATGCTGATATGTCTGATGCAGTTGAAAATTCCAGGAAGCACAACACTGACTCTCCTTCAATGTATCAGGTTAAAAACTTTGTTTCCTATTCAATGAATGAAAAAATCAAAATGTTTGAGTACTTGGGTGTTATTAATTCTAAGAAGAATCAAACAATAAGGGATTTGCAAAATCAACTTGATCTTCTTAAAGCTGAAATATCCATGAAAAATAACATTATTGACTCCACTCAGGAAAATCTTAGAATCACTAGTTTGTCAAACTCATCTTTGTCTGCTGAAATTGATAATGTTAAAGATCTTTTTATCAAAGAACAAACTGTGCTTCATACTTGGGCAAAATCTCACAAAAATGCTAATTATATTATTTCTGCTCAAATTCCACATTCATGTGAGAAAATTCTTGGGGGTAATTTTGCAGAAGCTGAAAAAGTTTTTAAATCACAAGAAAAAGAATCTGAATTTTATTCCATGAATGAGATGAAAAACAATTTCAAAAATAAGTTTGTCAGTAACTCTTTTATTAATCTGAGTCTAATTGATGAATACTGTGTTACTAACTCTAATGGTGTTACTGAGTGTAATGTTGAAATTACTGGAATTGATCCAACCTCTTACTCTGCACATCTTGTAAGACCAACTCCTCTCATTGAGAATATTATTGCCTTCCCTATCTCAAATGGAGTGTTTCATGCTGTTCATGAACAACTTAAGCATTTTCCTGATTGCAATGCATTTGTGAATAAGTCCAAATCAGACACTGATGATAGCTCATCATCTATCACTGATCATAATTTGTCTGATACTGAATTCAATTGTGATTCAATGATAAACAAAAGGACACAAAGCTCTCTTGGTGAGTCTTACAAGTCGAAATGTGTTATGTCAAAAAAAATTGCTCACCAAGAAGAACTTTGGTACTAGAGTTTGTTACAGATGTGGTGATACCTCTCATAAGATCAGTGAATGTTCATTTGATAAATTATCTTTAGGAGCTGATAATATTAAAGTTAGAAATGAAAAATGGACTCTTAAGTCAAATTCTTTAAACTGTCTTCCTAAGGAGTGTTATAATCTATTATCAAATAACTTTGTGAATGACCCATCCTCGAATGGGTCAGTGTGTTCTAACTAGTTTCTCAACACTGCAGGGTCAGGAGCATCTTTGGTACTTAGATAGTGGTTGCTCAAGACATATGACGGGATCCAAGTCTCTCCTGGAAGACTATGTCAAGAAAACTGGTCCTGCAGTAACTTATGGAGACAATGGAAAGGGGTTCACTAAAGGATATGGAAATATCAAATGCAATAACGTGGTTTTTCAAAACGTTTCATATGTAAAGGGTCTCAAACACAACCTCATCTCCATCAGCCAATTGTGTGATGCTGACTATGAAGTTCACTTTACAAGGAAGGAAGGTAGAGTTGTCAACACTGACAAGAACATCGTACTTTCAGCAAGTAGAAAAGATGATATATATGTTCTTGATATGTTCTCAAGTGACAAGGCGCTGATGCAATGCTTCTTTACAAAGTCTCAGACCAATCTCAGCTGGATTTGGCACAAAAGGTTCTCTCATATGAACTTCAAGAACCTATCCAAAATATCCAATCAAGATCTAGTTAGAGGGCTCCCAAAATTCAGCGTTGTTAAAGACAAGATGTGCTCAGCTTGTGAACAAGGAAAACAAACCAAGTCATCTTTCAAACCCAAGTCATGTTCCAGTATATCTGTCCCTCTTCACTTACTCCACATAGACTTGTTTGGATCTATTCCTGTCCGTTCTCTAGGTGGAAATAAGTATACACTGGTGGTTGTGGATGAGTTCACTCGATTTACATGGGTGGTTTTCCTGAAGAAGAAAATTCATGCTGCACAGGAAATTATCTCACTGATTCGTAAAAATGAGACACTGACAGGTCTCAAAGTTAAGCAACTAAGAAGTGATCATGGTACTGAGTTCCGAAATTCAACTCTTGAAGAATTTTGTGATCATAAAGGCATTGGGCAAAACTTCTCAGCTCCTCGTACTCCTCAACAAAATGGAGTTGCTGAACGAAGAAATAGAACACTGATTGAGGCAGGAAGGACCTTAATGATTCATGCTGGTCTTCCTATGTCGTTTTGGGCTGAAGCTGTCAATACAGCGTGCTTTACTCAAAATCGATCTCTAATTCACAGGATTCACAAGAAGACACCATACGAAATGCTGAAAAGTCGAAAGCCAGACGTATCCTTCTTTCAGGTGTTCGGATGTATTTGTTATATTCTAAATCAGCGTGACCCAAGATCTAAATTTGAACCTAAGGCTGACAAAGGTATTTTTGTTGGGTACTCATCTATTTCAAAGGCTTTTCGTGTTTTTCATGTGAACAGGCAATGCATTGAAGAATCCATTCATGTGAAGTTTGATGAGGAATCATACACTGATGAAAAAGTCACTCATTCTTCCTCTATTTTTCAAGAGCTTCTCTCTTGCCCATTTGACGAAGTTCCTCTTGCTGGAGATGAAGCTGATATTTCTGATTCTACCATTCCAGTTCCATGTTCCTTGAATCAAGATACTGCAGCAAGATCATTTCGTCAGGTGCTGATGAAACCCTTGAAGCTGAAGATTCTCCTGCAACTGATAACTCGTCAGTGTCAAATTCTCCGGAATTAGCATCAGTTTCTGAACATCGATATCACCCTGTTGATCAAATTATTGGGAATATTCATGATGGTGTCCGTACCAGATCTCGTGTATCTAATAACTTTTGCATGTATGTCAATTTCGTTTCAATGATCTTACCTGACAAGATACACTCAGCCCTTCAAGATGCTGACTGGATTAAAGCCATGCAAGAAGAACTGAATGAGTTTGAAAGGCACAAGGTTTGGACTCTTGTTCCAAGACCATCAGGAAAGACCATCACCGGAACTCGTTGGGTCTATCGCAACAAGGTTGATAAAGATGGAGTCATTACTCGCAACAAGGCAAGGCTTGTCGCTCAAGGGTTTACTCAAATTGAATCCATCGACTACGGGGAAACCTTTGCTCCAGTTGCTCGCATTGAAGCAATCAGACTGTTTCTCGCATACGCATCCTACATGAATTTCATTGTTTATCAGATGGATGTGAAAACAACATTTCTTCATGGTGTGTTAGATGAAGAAGTATTCCTCAATCAGCCCCCCAGGCTTTGTTGACAAAGATCACCCTGATTATGTGTACCGATTAGACAAAGCTGTTTATGGACTGAAGCAAGCACCCAGGGCTTGGTATGAGACGCTGACATCGTATCTTCTTGAAAATGGATACAGACGAGGAGCAATTGACAATACTCTCTTCATCAAAAACAAAGGCTCAGACATGGTTCTTGTTCAAATCTATGTCGATGACATCATTTTTGGCTCTCCAAATGAGAAACTGAGCAAGGAATTTGCAGAGATCATGTCTCAAAGGTTCGAAATGAGCATGATGGGGAAGATGACCTTTTTCTTAGGTCTTGAAGTTCAGCAACAAAAATCAGGTATTTCTATTTGCCAAAGTAAATATATTTCTGACTTGCTTGTTAAGTATTCTCTCAGTGACTGCAAACCAGCCTCTACTCCAGTGTCCAAGACTGATAAGATGCACGCTGATCCAACTGGAACTGATGTCAATCACTCTCTGTATCGAGGAATGATTGGATCTCTTTTATATCTCATGGCAAGTCGTCCTGATATCATGTTTGGAACCATTCTCTATGCTCGATTTCAAGCTAATCCCAAGGAATCTCATCTCTTGGCCATCAAACGTATCTTTCGATACTTGAAAGCGACTCAAAACTTAGCACTGTGGTATCCTCGCGACTCAACATTTGAACTTTTTGGATACACTGATTCAGACTATGCAGGATGCAACTTAGACAAAAAGAGTACGTCTGGTGGATGTCATTTCCTTGGATATCGTCTCATCACCTGGTCTAGCAAGAAGCAAACATCAGTAGCCATCTCGACTGCAGAAGCTGAGTATGTTGCAGCTGGGAGATGTTGTGCTCAGCTCTTATGGATTCAAAATCAGCTTCTAGACTATGGGATCAAGTTCTCAAAGACTCCCATATATTGTGATAACACCAGTTCCATTCAAATCACACAAAATCCTGTTCAGCACTCAAAGACGAAGCATATCGAAATCAGACATCACTTCATCAGAGATAATGTTGAGAAGGGAAAAGTTGTTCTTGAACATGTCAAGACTTCAGAGCAACTTGCTGATATCTTCACCAAGGCACTGGATTCTCAAACAACTGCTTACATTATTGGAGAACTTGGAATGATTACTTTGTAATTAATTTTGCTGATTAATTTTGCTAATGTTTGATATTGTCTTATAAGCTGATGTACATTGTGCTGATGTTGACATGCTGGTGATATTTGCATACTAAGTACTTGGTTTGATCTCCTATCTTTCTCTCTTCTTCAACTCTTCTAAACTAAAGTTGAATGATTCATTGTATTAAACCATACACTGATAACAACTTGAAACTCTTTGCCGATGGTTAGATCAAAACACCAAGATCTATCACACGTAACTATCTCTTCTTACCAATCTTACACTGATTCCATGATTCAGTGTGACAAAACACACGCTGATGAGAATCTAAAAATCTTTGCCGATGGTTAGATCAAAACACCAAGATCTATCACACGCAACTATCTCTTCTTACCAATCTTACACTGATTTCGTGATTCAGTGTGACTAAACATACGCTGATGAGAATCTAACAATCTTTGCCGATGGTTAGACCAAAACACCAAGGTTTATCACACGCAACAATCCTTTCTTTACCTTCTTCTCATTTAGTGTCTAATGATTTAGTAAGATAAACCACTCACTGATAAAGACACAACACTCTGTGCCGATGGTTAGATAATACCACTAGTATCTATCACACGCACCAATCTCCTTGCTAGCCCAAACGAAGCAAGTTGTACCTTGAATTGACGGAGAATCATCCTCAGCATGTAACTTTTGTGACACTGATCTCAGTGCTTCCGCAAACACTGATTGACGTTTCATCTTCAGTCAACGGCTCTTTTACCCAACGACTATTTTTTCTGATCTAACAGGTTGTTACGATACGCCGTATTTTTGAAGAAGATAATCATTACCTTTTAAAGGCCCGTTTAATTCCATATTTAAACCTCTTTCCACCTTATTTCAAACTTTCCTTCAACAATTTAAACTTCCTTCACTTATATTCAAAACCCCAGAACCCTAAACACTCTCTAATGGCGGCATCTCTGTTTACTTTCTCCTCTACCTCACGAAGGGTAATCCCTGCCCCAAACTCTCCTCCTCTTCCAATATACATCAAAGCCACCAACGTTGTTTTCAACCCTGATATTCTAGATGTTCATCGAGGTCTTGGACTCGATGATTTTGTTAATTTCTTAGCCTCCTGCCGCCTACGATACGCCATCAGTGACATTCCATCAGAGTTCTTCCCTGAACAAGTCTGTGAGTTCTACTACACCGCAACAGTCAATGATGAAAACAATGTCATCACCGGGACTATTGGCCGTGGAAGACACTCTGTCTTTATTACCGCTGAACTCCTCAGTGCTGCACTTAGGTTACCTATCTTTGAACCATTCTCTGAACTTCCTTCTATTGAATGCTGTCGACGTCTATTCGATCAACTGGGATATGATCACTCAAAGGCTGGTGCTCGATCAGCTTTTGTTCAGCGCCAATATATGACCCCAGGATGGAAATTCTTCACCGGTGCTCTATGCAAATGCGTGGGTCATAAGTCTCGAAGTGGTGATCAACTGAGCACTTATGAGCAACAAGTCGTCTGCTCACTTCTTCTCAATAAAATACTTGATTATGGGGCTTTATTCTTTGATCAACTTGTTCAGCTTCTTCATGCGAATGTACGTGCTGATCACGTTCCCTTCCCACGCTGGATTGCTCTTGTGCTCGATAAATTTTTTGCTGCAGATTACTTCTCACACCCTGGAAATCCCATCCAATGCCCTCGCATGTCAATTCGAATGTATCAAGATGATCCGCTGGATACTGACATCAGCATCTCTGATTGGATGAGAGAATGGATTGCAAATCCATACACTGTTCCTTCACTCACCGCTGATACTGATGAAGGAGATGATGGTAACCATGCAGATCATGCCGGTCAAGAGGATGAATCACATGATGGTGGTCATTTTTCTCCTCAACTTTCTCATCATACGGTCTCTGTTACTGAGAAAGTTCCCTCAGCTCAAAAGGATCAACTGATTCAGGGGGAGCAACCATTTTAGGGGGAGCACCCATCCCAGGGGGAGCATCCCTCACAGGGGGAGAATCCACCCCAGGGGGACCAACCTTCTCCGAGGATGCAATCACAGTCACAAGCAGATCCAGGTACTTCATTCTTTCAAATTCCGGCCTCAGCATTTAATGAACTTTTGACACTGACTCGGGACATGAGTCAACGTCTTCTATGAGTTGAGGCTGATGTTCATCAGCTAAAGGAAGTTCTCTTGCATACTCCTTCCTCTAGCCCCCAAACTGATGATGCTAAAAAAGGGGGAGATGCTGCTGATGATGATAATGTTGATGATGATGATAATGTTGATGATAATCCAAAAGAGAGAGACACCGAATATGTTGACAACTCCTTAGTTCAGACTGAGCCACCAAAGCAGATGCACGAGTCTGACTTTGCGAAGCCTAATAGTCCAGCAGATACTGAAAAGCTTATTGAAGATAGTGAGCATGATGATGAACAAGATGATGAATGTCAAATACTGGATATGAACTTCATTGATCCTTTTATTCCAGTCCAAGAAGAAGATTCAGATGATCTTGATAATGAATCTCAAAGGAAAGACATGAAATTTGTTGATCCCATTGTTGATCCCATTATTCCGGTCCAAGGAGAAGATTCAGACGTTGCTAGTGAATATTCTCATCCGCTATCTCGCAAGCGCAAGGTAGCAGATACTGACTTGGCTCCTTCACACACTGATACTTCTTTGTCTTGCAAGAAACCCAAGTCCATAGTCAGTATATCAAATTTGGCAGCTGAATGGAACATGTCTCCTGATCAAGTTAAACAAATTCTTGATGAAGCTAATGAAGCTCAGCTTCTAAAGAACATTGCTCAAGCTGATGAATCTCTCATTCAGCATAAACTTCAGGCCAAAGGATCTTTTGAAGCTCAGATGCAGAAATTCTTGGAATTTCAGTCCAAATCTCAATCTTCTCAGCCTCCTCCTAGCAGCAGTAAGCCTAAGACTGATAGTGTTCTAGACAGGATTGATCGAAAGAGGTTTGAAGATGTTCTTAGACGACGAGTGTGTAGTGATAAAATCATCAAAGTTAAAGCTTCCAAACCACGCAATGAGAAAATTCTTACGTTGCTGATTACTCGTTAAGGTCCACAACATTCATACACTAAAGTTGTCAAGAGGGATGAGCTGATCAAATATGGATATTCTGAATGGATGGAATTACTCGAATTGGCAACCAAGCAAACCTCAGCTCACTCCTCTGAACTGACATGTGCTCTTCATCGGCTGATCAAGAAAGTTCAGCGTTTGGACCTTGTTCCTAAAGAACGACCACAACATCAAGGCCAAAGGTCATCTGTTCCCAGAACTCGAAGAACCAAGTTTCAAGTTGATTGTGAAGATGTGTTGGTTCTGGATTTTGGTGCTGGTGGGATTAACAACTCTCTTCCTATCAGTGTTGACCCAGTTCAACATAAATTTATCTCAGTTCCTGAACACGGGATGTTCTATCTCGACAAAAATAGAAAAATGTGTTTTCAGCGAACTGTTGAGATTCCAGAGGCTCCAACCACTCATCTCGTTGTCTTAAGGCAAATGTGCATGAGTCATCAAGATCTCTCCAGAGAGTTTCACATCCTTATTGCTATGGAGCTGCTGAATAGAAGACAAGAGTTGCTGGATAGTCCTTACTGGCCAGTAAAAATAGAAGCTGAAGCTGAGTATGAAGAGTTCTTGTCCAGAGGTGTTCTTATTTAGTTGGTTTTGAACATCATCATATTGGGGGAGATTGTAAGGTCAAACCTTGAAATATGATGATGTTTGAAATAAATCTTTCAGCATCAGCGTATATCTCAGTATCAACATCAGCATTTTAGCAGCTCAGTGTGTTTAGTTTATTCAGTGCATTGTAACATATTTTGTATTTATCTTGTTTCCATAGTTAGTGTAAATTAGTTAGCTGGCATATCCCTGATTTATAGGGATTGTCTAGAATAGCAGTATATAATCATTTGTATCGGTTTGTGAAAGGTTACGCCTTTCACAAACCCTAATAGCTGCTTTGTGCACATGATAATCTCTTTGTGAGATTATCTTTCTTAGTGAAAGTTTTTCTTTGTGAATTCTTCTTATTCTTATTTACTGTCATTGTTTGATAAATTGATTGATCTAAGGGCTTTTCAATGGTAATGATTTACCGAATTCTTTGTTGCATCTTTGAAGTTTATGGGGAATGCACGAAACGTCATTGGGTCTTTGGTTACTCCGGGTATGTTGAAGTAATCTACAATATCTAATACTTCATCGATGTGCTGGTGCACATCCTCACCATCTTTTCCATAAACATGTGTTTCTTATAGCATATGATCATAAACTTGCCCTTAAGATCAAAAGTACTTGTTTCCAGGATTGTCAGACAAACTAGACATGGGCAAGTGCCCAGTGCCGTCTCTGGTACGACTTACATACTCCTTGAATGTGATATTGCTTGTATCTCTTATGTCACTCATAACAAATTTGGTCTCAAAAGTAGAGTTGGTTTTGGCTTGCTTAGTTCTCTTTGGAAATTCTTGCATGGGTTTGTTTGTTTGTTTGTTTGTTTTTTTTTTTTTTTTTTTTGTTTTTTAAATAAAGGCACTGTTTTTGGTGTGGAAGCTTAATTAATCAATTAACTAAAATGAAAAGAAACTAAACCAAATACGCGTAAAAAAAACAAAAACGAAAAATAAAATATACTAGAATACAATGAGGTCGTGTTGCAATCTATAGAAAATTGTGATGCGAAGGCTCAAATTTTAGAAAAATAAATACCAAACTTCAGAAAAATAACTTTTTGCGGAATAAATCTCATAAAAAGGATTCAATAACTAAAGGCTAATTAATCTAAACAAATCAAACTATTCCCCGACAACAGCTCCAAAAACTTAATATGTGGATATATATATATATATATATATATATATATATATATATATATATATATATAAAGAGAGAGAGAGAGAGAGAGAGAGAGAGAGAGAAAGCAAAGTAAAAAATTTATAAAACTGTTTTATGAATACACTAGGCAGTATACCTAATCGAGTAGTAGTATAGCTGTGGTATTGTGGTAAGACCAGGTGTCGAACACAAGGCGAAAGAGTATGATTTAATTTAGAAAATAAAGCTATTAACTAAACTAGAAACATAAAAGTAAAAACGAGGGGTGTTTGTTTAATCAAAATTAAACTTGATTTAATAACTTATTTTGAGCACACAGAAGCAAAGAACTCGATTTAAACAGTTGATTTTGTTACGTCCCGTAGTCTATATGTGTGTCTGAATCATATTGCAAAAGTTTCCACAATTGTAATATCTTAAGTCTTCATTGTATTATTCCGAACGTATGTTTGGTTTCAGACTTTTGTACACTAGGTTTTGTAGTGACATGCATAATTGTTTGATAGTCTATTACTACCTAGGTAGCGTGTTCTTATTGGTCTTTCTCTAACCAACTCTCGGTTTTGTCAATCTATAAATAGGGATGTTAGTTAGAAAGTAGAGTATGCTTTTTGCAAGTTTCTACATCCAACGTTGTAATTGAGCTTTCATACTCTAATTGAAATCGAAATCTTATTTAATCTCGAGTGGTATCATTTCTTTCATTTCAAACATGATTGCATACTTGTAAAATCTATTTGATCTTACAAGTGGTATCAAAGCAAGGAAATCTTTGAGTTGAATTTCAAATCTTTGAATTCTCCTGAGTTCATCAAGTTCATCGAGTTTTTCGTTCTTTGTTTTTGATTTTTTCTAGATTTCTTCCGCATTTGCAATTAGTTTGCTTTTTGATCTTGAAATTGTTATTCAAGAACTCATTATGGTTTGAATTTGTATTTTCACTCATTGATTTGATTCATTGTTCAAAGTTTGATTGAAATCATGTAAACAAATATTCTCATGTTGTGTCATTTAAGTTGCCCTGTAGCATCGGTTCAAATACCAGGATTCCAATTCTCTTTCCAGACTATTATAGGTGTGGGTGTTGCATTTTGAAGATTACATCACTGGAATCAATAGTCATGGTTAATACATCTAGAAATATATAAGCGATGGTCAACATAAGTTCACGAAGACGAAGGAACCTCTTTATTCACTTACTGAATAATGACAACTTTCTGATAAATACACTGACATGGCTGGTGAAGTGAAAGAAAATTTTGCGAATGATTTGAAAAGCAAAAAGACATATTTGTTTTTCTGTTGCATCAAACACTTTCATGCTGGTTAGTTCTTGCAAAATTGAAACCGAAATTTGGAAACGTTTGAAGGAACGATATTTAGATGAAAACGATCAACGTCACTCAGTATAAACATCGTTTCTTTTGAAGTTTATTGAGGAATATAGAGAGTATAAATCAGGTATATGAAAGATATAATCATCTGTTGAGTAGGTTGATGAAATATGAGTTGGAACGATCACTGGTCGAGAAGATGGTTACATTCCTGCAAGTACTCTGTCTTGAATGGAAAAAATACCATACGAAATAGAATGCTTAGAATGGATATAAAGAAATTCTTTGATTGGTTCTTCCCAAAGGAATGATCTATTTTATTTGACTGATGGGGCCAACAAAAAATTAATTATAACAAAAAAATATCTAAAACAATGTAAATTAGAAATTCAATAATAACTAAAATAAAGAAAAGGGTTTCGTCTTTTATTCGAAACTTCTAGTGATCTTCAACCAATTATGCGCTTCAATATAATTACCAGGAGTAAGTGATATACCATGTTTCCAATACTCAGCGGCTTGATTGAACCAAGCCTCTGCAATTTTAGAATCCCCCTGCCGGATGGCATGTTGTCCCCGACCGGAAATGATTGTGTCAACTATAAAGGCTCATGAACATTTCAAATCGTACTAGATGTTGCAAAAGATAAGAATTCTTAAATCGCAAGATGATGAGGTCATTGAGGGTTTAAAGTCAACTGGTGATGCTGGTCCATTGCATTAGTTGCAAAAGAGGAAATTCGTTGTAGCAGATTTTGACTTCGATGCTATAAATGATGAATTTACAAGTGAAGAAAAGGATTTATTCGTGAGCAATCCCAATAAGTTTTTCAAGAAGAACTTTTTGAAGTTTAGGAATAGTGGTAGTGCAAGATCTAAAAGTGGAGGTTTAGGATACAATGGTGGTAACTCATTTGTTGATAAGAACAAAAACGATGGCACTATAAACTACCAACAACAAAAGAATAAAAGAAAGAGTATAATTTACTTGGTGATTCAGGTTATGATTGGAATTTTTGCAATATATGGAAAGAACCCTTTTGTGAAGGATTTTTCGCCAAGGAATAAAAGTGAGAAGAATGTGAAAAGGAAGGATGAAGCATACTATATGAAGAAGAGCGAGGATAAAAAGAAGATGAACATTCAAAGGAATACAATGATTGTGGAGAAAGAGGATAGTGATGCATGAAACATTGAACGTTGGTCTACTGGTTCTGCTGACGACAAGGAAGTGTGAAGATCAACTCATGGTGCTTTGTTTGTTTCAAATGTTTCTGCAAGTGCAAATGATAACAAGTTTCTGATGGTTAGAAGTTCAAATTCTAATGGTTAAGGCTATAATTTTGAAGATTGTGGAATCTGTTATTCTAACCCTTATAATACTTGTCTTTTTGCGAAGAGTGTTATGGAACACACGGAGTCTTGTGAGAATGTAATCGAGAAGGCACACTTTTATATATATATATATATATATATATATATATATATTCCTATTTATCGTTATGATGATGAATTAAGTGAACTAAGGGATACAATTTCAAAATTAAGTGAAAATACAAAATGGAACAAAAGAATGATAGTTGACTTTTAATGAAACAAAAAAAATATTTTTTCGTATTTTTAAGAGAATGTATAAAAAACTAACTCAAATTTATCATAATTGTGCCATATTAAAACAAATCCATCATGACATGCTTCTATTCTTATAATTAAATGAAGAAGAAATTGATGCAACATCTTATGAATATGAAACCTGTTGGGTTTTATGTACTCTAACACTCCTATGGTGGACATACAACCCTAATAGCTTTGGATCTAAGTTTTCTCTAGTTATACATGCTACAAAAATTTCCAAAGCTTCAGACTTACAACTAGCATACGATATTGGTAATTGAAACATAAAAGTAAGTTAGAAGAATACCTCTTAATTGTTGCTTGTAGGAATTGGTCTTTCAAGAGCCTAGCTGTGACATCCCCATTTTCACGGCCAGAAAAGACCGATTTTGTTTATGCTTTATAAAAATCAGAGTACCTCTTTTAATAAAAATGTTGTGGAATTTGTGCCCAGTAAAACATGATAAATATGTTATCAAAGCATTTCCGAAGAAAAGTATTTTTATTCATTTAAAACATTTGGGATATCATGGTCAATACAGAAACTTAAGCATAAACAGAACTTACATTCATTATCACTAGTGATTTATATCTCCTTAATCTCTCAGTGTAATGTGACTTCATATCATCACCTATGATGTAAATAAAACTAAGTGGGTCAGGTTGGGAAACCTGGTGAGTACATAGGGTTTTCAACCCACAATAATATAATTATTATGTTTAGCAATCAAACAATCAATCCAATTACCCATCCCCATTATCTTCTTTACTCTTAAGGATCTACCCTAAGAATCAACTATTCCTCGTTCATTCATTCCTAAGGATTATCCTAAGGAATCGGCTTAAAGTCCATCGTTGCCAATGACACATCTATCAAGCATAACTGCTAGTTCTATCACTTAGGCTCATCTGCCAAAATTGTGACATTCTCTATGACGAGCATCTGCCAGTATTGTCCTTTAGGCGCAGCTGCCAGGGTTATCTCGTTTATCGACGGTATCGTTTCCGAGAATCACTCGCAATACATGTCAATGGGTTTTTAGAGTACATCGGTGAACACATCGTTCACAACACCTACAGGTTGCGAGCCTGCTAGTGTTCCACTGGACTGTCTAGAATAGTCTGTGGTTGTCATCTATACTCTGCTAGATGACGGGGCCAACATTTGGGTACAAGGCTTCTCACATCGTCTACCTCTCACCTTCACCTCAAGGTCTATTTCACGTCTCATCTCATCATCCGACTCATATTTCATCTACCCATGTTTTACCCAACATATTTTGTAGATATAAAATTTATATACAGTTTAAATCATTTAAAGCATGTATAAAAATCTTTCACCCAACATAGACAACAAGTATACAGACAATATGCACACATAGCACGTAATTTATATTAAATACTTCATATCTATGTGTAAGATGAAAGTAACTATGCACTCA
Source organism: Lactuca sativa (assembly GCF_002870075.4). Lineage (NCBI taxonomy): Eukaryota > Viridiplantae > Streptophyta > Magnoliopsida > Asterales > Asteraceae > Lactuca > Lactuca sativa. The sequence goes on from NC_056624.2 coordinate 52,654,072, forward strand.
CCTGATAAGGTGGTGACTCTGAATTCAGACAACACTTCGTTACTCTTAAAACAATTTCCCTCGATAGAACCTAGTATCATTACCACTAGGGTTTAGTTTAATATTTACCGAGACTAATTAATAGTCTAGCTATTATTACTATTATATAAGAGTTAAAAAATACTTATATAACCCATAATAATAGCCCAAGTATTTATTATAACTTCCTAATAACGTTACTATAATTAAATAAAAGGTATATTAAAAATAGCGTAGGCGTAGCTCACTTACAGCGGCTTTTTCTCAAAACCAGATGCCACTGGAGCAGCATTCCCGAGCCGAAAGTCTCTTCTTCTCGGAGCCGTCGGGCACTCCGGGGCTTCCGCCTCGTGCTAGGGAGGTTCCCTAGGCTTTTCGGGGCTAGAGAGAAATTAGAGAGAGAGAGAGAGAGAGAGGGAAGTGAGGGGAGGTGTAAGGAATGAAGAGGGCTTCACCTCTTATTTATAGGAGGCTGGAGGTTCACTCACGTCGTGAGTTTTAAGGTGCTCACGTCGTGAGTTTTAAGGTGCTCACGTCGTGAGCCAGGCTGGCTACAACCAGGCACAGCCTGGTAATTACACGTGGCATCGTACACATGGTGGAAATCAACCGATTTTCAAAAATTCATAACTTTCGCATACGAACTCCGTTTTCGACATTATTTATATCCACGCGTAGGTAAAAACAAGATCTACAACTTTCATTTAGACTCCATCGGCTAATTCTCGACCAATCTTAAAATTAATAGTAGGAGGACTTTAGACTGTTAAATGATCGCGAAGAATTCGTAACTCCTTCATACGGACTCCGTTTTCGTCTGTCTTTTTACCGTTGAGTTCCTATTAATGAGATTTTCAACTCTAATTTAGGTCACGTAAGACAAAAACCACTCGAACTAAAATTCGAGTTCCGGGCCGTGCACTGCTAAGCCTAATCTTAGAAAAATCATAACTTCCTCACACGAAGTCAGATTTGGGCGTTCTTTTTATGGATGTTGTCGGTTTAACGTATACTACAACTTTGGTTTATATTACTAAGGCTAAAAAGTCCTCTATCTTAAATTCACTATTTACGTTTCCCGGTGCCATGCCGGTTTTGCCGAAAAGCTTTGATGGGCCATAACTTCTTCGTTATACCTCGGATTTCGACGTTCTTTATATGTATGGAACCCTTGAGACATATTATACAACTTGGTTAAGATTATTTATATTTACAATAGCACCTCAAGTGCGATGCCTTAAATGTCTTATAACAAACCAAGAACAAGAGGAGGAATTTGAGAGAGAATGGAGGAGACATAAAATCGATTATGGTTCTCTTAGACTCATAGGGGCCCAATTTTAGCATGCTAGGGATTATATTTATAGTATGGAATCCTTAAGGTTTAAACTTGTAAAACTTAATTCACTTGGGCTTTTACTCCAATAACTTAGTAGCCTAATAAACTAACTCTTCATGGATCCTCATAAAGATTTACTCCATTTCTAATCAACATGGATCATTAGCCCAAACTATAAATATTACTGATTTACTTAATCTGTCCCTGCAAATTTAATTAGTCTCTTTTGATCACTAAATTAATTCCAAATTAATTCTTGATCAATAATAATTAAATAATATGATTTCTCAATTAATATATTATACTTATAATATATATTAATAAATCACAAATAATATCTTTCTCAAATATCCATCCTATCAAATTGTTCCAGAGTGTTACAACCCAAATGGAGCATGCTATATCGGGTTAAGTACATACCTATTATAGTTATGGGCTTAGACACATAATCCAACAGTCTCCCACTTGGATAAGTCTAATAACTATAATTCCAAGTACGACTTCAGAATCCGATTGACAATCGTAGCTCTCAAAAGACCGCTATCGAACTCTGATCTTATTTAGTAAGGCATCCATTAGATAAGGGATCATATATTCCTCCATTATAGATATCGTATGAATAGAGACGTGGATTATAATCATTCTCTCTGTTCATGTGTTGCTTCCCTATTTTCAATTTAAGACAACTGACTAATTGAAAAAAATCAAATTAGTTCAGGCTTGGCCAAGCACTTAAGGTTGTCATCACTAAATCATCGAAGGGCCCACATATATCGCTTTTATCCCTCTTAGGGTAAAATGAACAGTTAAACTTTGACTCATGTGCTTGCTCTATTTACTCATCAAATCACACACAACAATATGTTTTATAACACGAAATTACTGGTACATTTACATATGTCAATGTGCAACCGACTTGTAAACTACAACTCACATGTCTTGGTTTCAAGAATATAAGATATTATCGTCTCATGATCACTCATGATAAAATCCATGAAGTGATTCAAATGAGCATAGGTTTAGTCCAATACTGGAATCTTATTATAGGAGTACTCATAAATATTGCTGCAAACTTGTGCTATGTCTAAACACCTTTAGACAGTCTACAGACCCATTCATGATAGTCTAGCTTCAATACCTACTTCCAAAGTATGATCGAATGTGGATAGTTTGAATAATCTTATTATTCGGGAAGTCAAAACATGCAAAGTGAAACACAAGAATAATCGAATCCAATATGGTCTCAAAACTTTTGAATATAAATAAAACACCTTTTATTTAATGACAATATTGATTACACATTATTCATTGTATAATGTTTCGATTTATCAACTTAATACTTGAATTAAAACACTAGTTATTCCGTGCTCCAAGCATGTACACTATATTTGTCTATGGTCCTTTCTTTGTGAAATAGATCAATTGAACACATCCTCAATGAAACTCATTTCCCAATTCCAAATCTTTATCACAAGTGTAAGAATTCCAAATTCTTGCCACTATTAGAATGTGTCAGATTCTAAAGTATTATGAAATGATTCCTTTCGTAATGTCGAGGTACAAAAGTCATAGATACTTTGCCAACGATATTACAAAGTATTCCTTTGGAGGTTATCACAAGAACAATTCTATGGAAGCGAAGTCTCAATTTCAAAGTACATTCCTTTGAACATCCTTCTTGCACAAAAGTTTCTAAATTTCAGATAGATTCTTAATATCCAACTCCCAGTATGGAAACATTTCCATATTTACCATATGACAACTCATTATTAATAGAATCCTATTTGTTCATAATAATGTCAATACAGTCCATTCATTACTATACTTCCAACTGCCCATAAGTGACCAATCCTTGGCGAACCTTATATTGTCATTGAAAGTTGTTTAACCATTTTAGTCATATCCGGTTCTAGTCATCTTTCCCTCTTAATATATTAGGCATTTGGAAAATTAGAACACGAGAATGTTATAGCATATGCAATCGATCCTATATCCGAAGCATATGGGACACGATTCATAATGTCTTACTTAAAGACATGATACTTGACTAGTCTTTTGCTATAGTATTTCCATATATAGAATTCCCATGTTGAAACATTCCAATATGGTAATCCTATATATATATATATATATATATATATATATATATATATATATATATATATATCCATGACTAAGTCTATATAATATTTCAATCTAAGCTTCTAGATTTGAAATAAAGTATAAGTATCCTCTCCCTTATTATAACGAAATAATCTTTCAAATTTTGCAATTTTGAAAATTTGTAACCTTTGTTTCCTATAACTAGTATTACTAACCTGCAACACTTAACATAATAATCATGCTCCCACTATCATGATAATTATATTCTTACCAGCATAACACTTATGATCCTATTAGCTTTGACATGTATTCAGAAATCAGTTGGACTTCTAGAAATCAATACTTATTGAATTTCTTTCCAAAGTTCAGATTTCTGATCTGAGATGCTTTGATAAGCCTTTATCTAAGCTCATACACCTTTTATAAGAAAGCTCGTATGTGTGTCTAAACTATTGGAAAACTTACAACAATAAGTTCCGAATGTTCGAACTATTTTCCATTTCTCACAATTCGAACTACGAAGAGGGATGCCGTAATCATAATCGAATTTGAGAATGCAATTACCACAACTGCTATCTCCTTAAAATCTTCTTAGTGAAAGTGTTTCCTCACAATCATTTTCTTGAAATAGAGAGAAACCTCTTTCACTTAGATTTTATGGTGTATGTGTTCTTATCTATGTGAAAATTGTCATTTCCAACCATTATCGTTAGACAAGGTCTATGACAAAATCAACTTCTCATGGACTGTACTTACTCAATCTTAATTTCTTGTCACTGGGCAGCACAAGGGCCTACCATGTCTTCCAAGTTGTTGAGATCACCCTTACTGATCAATGAACTTTCACTGATAAAGGTGCTTTACCTTATGCAAACAATTGATAACTCATAGAACTCACATGCATAGTCAACTTAACTGGAATGGGCACAAAAGCAAGAATGTGTAAACACGATAGATTACAAACCTTAAGTCGTGTGCTAGTGATTAATTATAGGTTTATTCTTGATTAGTTTCTTGAAGATTTTCAAGACCTTTAAGACTCCCACCGTCCTCTTGACATATAAGATTATCTCGTCACGATTGGCAAACAAATATTCAAGAGTTAGTGCGGATTCTTCTCAAGAATCACACTTCATATAATTGGTCTTCGTTGGTCTTTGTCTTAAAGACATCACAACTACCAATTCTAAATGTGTTATATACCTACTTAAGATATATCACTCAAGTCACAATCTTGGAGCATGACTCTAAAACTTGATTTTGGAACGAAGTATGACTCACCTTAATTGATTTAACCATTTAATAAATTCTTGATTCCTCTTCTGAGTCATACAAGTGTACTAAGGTGACTTTAGAGGATCAATTGTGATATGTTTCCATAATCATTAAGATGATCATAAAATATGATACTAAAGTATTCTCCTTAATTTCAGATTGGAGAAACTTTTAATCTTTCTGCCCATTTGATTCCTTTTATTCATTCTGATATACATTGAAACTTTTTCAATGATTCAGAATCACACTTAATCTTGTAAGCATAACCATATTTACCAAACTTTTAGGAAATCATAACGAATAGTCTTATTGTTCTTTGTGGTGGACCTAACCAGTGCATAATGATGTGTACTAGATCCCTTAGTCCTTCACTTAATTCACATATACATGTGAATAAGAAATTAGTCTTAATTTCCCAAATATGAAGGTTGTCATTCATCATACAATACAAGTTGCATGATTCCAAGTTTCTGTCCAAATGAAACTTGGTTGATGAGAATCTTTCCTTATTTGGTAAATTTCTGACACTACTACAAACGAAAGAATCAAATCCATATTGCTAAAAATAGAAACATACAAACATCAATTTTCACAAATGCCATTGTAAGGAAATATAAAATAAAATAAAATCAAAATTTTCTTTATTTATTAAAATTGCGGAAAAATCTTTGTCCTTACAATGCAATTACAAATGAAAACTATGCCACCACATATTTCTAAGCAATCTATCATAACTCTTAAGTAGCAGCTCAAAAATCCGATCATCGAACCATGCGATCGAAATCCATTTCTTCATGATCTGACTCAACTTACTCTTAAGTAGCAGCTTCCTTTCTCTTCTTCGATCCTAAAAAACATCAAAATGTAATCTTATCACATCATGTATTAAGAATCTCCAAATAGGAACTTAATAGAGTTAGATAGTGGATTTACCTAAAGTAGAACCATACAATTTGATTTTACCCTCTCTTAGATTTCTCAGGTAATCTGGGTAGCTTCGTTTCCAATGTTCCTTCAAATGGAAGTAGAAACAAGTGGACTCTTTGGCATTTGCACATGGAACTATTTCAGAAACAAATTTTCTCTTATGATCAAAATTTTTGACCATGGACAATTCCTTTCCTTTAGGAGAAGGAATCATTTCTGGGATATCCATGTCATTGCCTATGTCCATGGTAGCTTGGGAAGTAGATCTTCCAATCAGGTTTTCTTTACCAGTGCGCTAAATCATTGCTGATTCACCAGCAATTAGCAAATATGTAAGATCAATAAGGGTCACGTCGTGATCTGTTATATAGTAGTGTTTAACAAACTGACTATATGACTTAGGAAGTGAATGAAGAACCAAGTTAACAACCAACTTCCTTGGGAACACGATACCCAACATTCCTAGCCTGTCAATATGTAGCTTCATGTCCAAGACGTGAGCACATACAAACTTTCCATCTTCATGTTTGCTTATCAATAAGGCTTGAGTGATCTTGAACTTTTCAAGTCTTCAAACATGTGGGTTAGGGAGAACTATTGAAGGAGGTGGAGGAAGTGAAGTATGATTTCTGGGAATATCATCTTCATGGGTAAAGCTTTTTCCAAAAGATTCGGGAAGACCATAGTTGTCTGAACTAGACATTTACAACAGAGAAATTCAAGTTTAGTTGATTTAAGTCCTTAATATAACACCCAAATGAAATATTAAGGCTAGGACCCAACACAATAATTTACAATTCGGAAGAGGGATGCCGTAATCCAATTGCATAATATTTGAAGGTAGGTAAATGATGATTTACCAATTTCCACTATGAAAAACGAAAATGAATTTTAGGTTTTAAATGAATTGAAATTTCTAGATTCTTTGATATTCATTGAACTTTTCAAGGACATGTTTAATCTCGATTATGCCCTTCAAGTTTGTGACTGGGATGCTGAGGATCACAAACAAGGTATGAATAATCATGCAAATTAGCTTGGTACTCTCGATGTTACATATCACCTAATTAATGTGCCGGTTAACCACACATGCTCCATTGATCCATGATTAACACCAAGCTACCTTTTGCCATCCTTGCTAGTCCTAAATTAGTGAGCTGGTTAACCACACACGCTCCACTAACGACTTAGCATGGTGCAAAGTGCAATTTCATGGTTTCGCACCAAATTCACATTTTTTCTAAGTAACTAAGATTGAGAATTTATAAATGTTTAGTTACTTGGTATTTTCATTATATGTGACATCCCCATATTTCTCGGCCAGAAAAGACCGATTTAATTTATGCTTTTTAAAATAAAATCAGAGAAATCTTTTTATAAGATGTTGCAGAATTGGTCCCCAAACAACATATGATAAAAGTTTATCAAAATCCTTCATTAAGAAGGTATATATTTTCCATATATATATATATATATATATATATATATATATATATATATATATATATATATATATATATATATATATATATATATATATATATCAAAACCTCGGGATGTCATGTTCCGATACAGATCAAAAGCATAAACAAGACATTATAAGCCTTTCAACAGTTATTTACAACTACTGGCGTATAATCCAAAAATCTCTCGTCATCCTCCGACTATGCTCGGAGTCCACCACCTGTGATCATAAAACTGAGTGGGTCAGGCTTGGGAGCCTAGTGAGCATATAGGGTTTTTCAACCCACAATAATAATATACTTATTAAGTTCACCAATCAACAATAACCCTGATTACCCATTCCCGTTGTCCTCACTTTACGTCCCTAAACACCTATCACAAGGGACCTAGCCTAAGGATTATCATCGGGATGGACACTACTGCTAAGGGGATTCCTCAGCAATAAATGTCCTAAAGGCAACCATGAGGGGGATGGAGTACATCTGGTGAGCACACAGTTCAAATAAACACACAGTTCGAATAAAGACCTACAGGTTGCTAGCCTCTAGTGTTCCACTGGACTGTCTAGAATAGTCCGTGGTCGTCATCTATACTCCGCTAGATGACTAGATCATCAATAATATCTACAACGAGGCCTCTCATTATTTCATTTTATCACACAACAACTATTATATCTACCCATGTTCTACCCAACACATTTTGTAGATAAAAAGTATATACAATTTAAAACTTGTATAAAACATCAATTCAACAGTCACCTCGAATAAACAATTAGCATATTTACACATAACACGTATTTCAAGGTAAATACTTCATATCTATGTGTAAATAGAAAGTAACTACACATTCACGTATTTTGGTGAAAATCGGGCAGCAATTCGTTTCCTATAACGATCGTTTCTAATAAAACCGGGAGTTTTGTTGAGAAACCGGGCTCTGCAAAAGTCGGGCTTCGAAACCGAAAAGATAAATTTTCCGGGCTTCTCGGGCACTTCGTGGGGTATTTCGGGCTTTACAATCAATACCGGGGCTTTGCGGGATGTTAAGATGAGAGAAATATGGAGAAAGGGGCTAAAAATGACAATTTCTTAAAAATATCCGAGAAGCCTCGCAGCCTTCTATTTATAGGGGGATGCTTCTGATCGGACGGCTGAGAAGCTTCTGATCCAACGGCTGAGAAGGCTCGCAGGCGAAGGCTCACACATGGCTCGCACCTGCGAGGGCTCGCTGGCGGCTTCTAAGTGGACCGTGGCTTACTGGTTCACCTGCGAGGTTCGGAGTTAGGCTATGCGAGGCTCGGAGCTAGGTTAAGCGAGGCTCGGGGCTAGGTGCGAGGCTCGGACTGAGAGCTGGCTGCTTCGGATTGGGCCTCCTCCTCGGTCGAATCAGAAGAGGAAACGTGGCTTCGCATGACTCAATAGCTTCGGTGACTCATCAGGACACGTGTCACATTCTAAGCGAGGGTGATGTGGCAAAGTGTGACTATGCGAAATTTCTCGGTTTTCGCGCCAAAACTTCTAAAATCTATAACTTTCGCATACGAGCTCCGTTTTTGACGTTCTTTATATGCACGCGTAGCTAAACTTACGATCTACAACTTTCGTTTAGACTTCATCGGCTAATTTTGAATTTAAATTTTATATTATTATTTTTAACAGACCGGGACAGGAAATCCGTTATAAATTCATAACTTCTTCATCCGACGTCCGTTTTCGTCAGACTTTTTACCGTTGTACTCCTAATGACGAGACCTTCAATTCTCGTTTAGGTTGTGTCCACTAAAAATCACTCGATCTAAAATTCGAGTTTTTAGCTGTCTACTGCTACGCTGAAACTTCGAAAAATCATAACTTCCTCATACGAAGTCAGATTTGGGCGTTCTTTTTATCGAACTTCTCAGTTTAACGAATACTACGACTTTCGTTTAGATTACTAAGGCTAAAAAGTAGTTTATCGAAAACTCACTTTTTACGACATTCAGCACCGTGCCGGTTTTGTCGCGAAACTTCGACAGGTCATAACTTCTTCGTTATAACTCGGATTTTGGTATTCTTTATATCCCCGAAATCCTTGTTTTGAACACTACAACTTTATGTAAAGATATCGGGCTTATCTCACACTTTAATTTTGACGCTTATTTTTATTCTTAATTAATTAAGCCCAAATAATTAAGCATAAAACACATAATTCACATAATATTCACATAATTCCTTTTCATTTCTTCAAAATGAGTTACAAAGGTTAACCTAGACTATCAACTCAATATAAATGCCTAGGCTAGAAACACGAGTGTTACAATTCTCTCCCCCTTAGGATGATTCCGTCCCCGGAATCACATATCACCAAACAACTGCGGGTAACGACTCATCATGTCACCCTCCGCTTCCCAAGTGAGATTTGCTCCATTCGTATGTTTCCAGCGCACAAGCACTAAATCGACCATCTTGCGTCGTAACTTCATAGTCTTACGGTCAACGATTGCCTCAAGTTCTTCGATCAACCTCTTGTTTTCATCCAACCTTAACTCAGAAATCGGAATTATGTCGGGCACATCTCCCGTGAACTTTCTCAAGTAACACACATGAAAGGTGTTATGAATACCTTCCAGTTCTTCCGGTAACTCTAGCTTGTAAGCTTGATTCCCGATCTTCTGAAGAACTTTGAATGGTCCAATAAACCTTGGACTCAACTTCCCTCTCTTACCAAATCTTATAAGTCCCTTACACGGCGAGACTTTAAGTAAAACCGAATCTCCAACATCGAAGGATATCGGTTGTCTTTTCTTGTCAGCATAACCCTTTTGTCGATCTTGAGCAGCTAACATCCTTTCCCTTATCACTTTCAACTTTTTAGCAGTCTCATGGACTATTTCAGGTCCCATAAACTGCTTTTCCCCAGCTTCCAGCCAACATGATGGCGTTCGACACTTTTCCCCATACAAAGCGTGATAAGGTGCCATCTTAATGCTTGAGTGGAAACTATTATTATAGGAGAATTCTACTAAAGGTAAGTGTTCATCCCAGTTACCTTGGAATTCTAGGGTACATGCTCTCAGCATATCCTCCAATGTTTGAATCGTTTGCTCGCTCTGACCATCGGTTTGCGGATGGTAAGCTGTACTCAAACACAACTTGGTACCCAATTCCTCTTGTAGACTCCTCCAAAACCTTGAGGTAAAACGGCTATCACGATCGGACACAATCGTTAACGGAACACTGTGAAGCCTCACAATTTCCTTCACGTAAGAATTCACAAGTTTATCCATAGACCATTTCTCTTTGGCCGCTATGAAATGCGCACTCTTAGTGAAGCGATCAACGACCACCCAAATCATGTCGTGACCGTTCCTTGTTCTGGGTAGTTTAGTCACAAAATCCATGGTGATGTCTTCCCATTTACCCATGGGTACGGGTAAAGGTTCTAAACTCCCATATGGTTTCTGATGTTGTGCCTTAACCCTAGCACAAGTTACACACTCGGCCACATACATAGTAACATCGAGCTTCATCGTCGGCCACCAATAATAGGGTTTTAGATCCCTATACATTTTTGTACTGCCAGGATGAATCGAGTACATGGTCTTGTGAGCTTCTTCCATCAGAAGATCCCTTATTCTGCCTGTCTTAGGTACCCAAATTCTATCTTGTAATACCTTCAACCCTTGTTTGTTTGTACCGAACACTAACGTTTTGCCCAAACGTTCTTCCTTTTGGTCACTTTTCTCTAAAGCTTCCTGTTGAGCTTTCTTTATACTTTCCACAATTGTTGAGACAACTTCAATTCTGAACACTCTTGGCCTTTTCTTTTCAAGGTGTACCTTCCGACTAAGAGCATCGGCAACAACATTTGCTTTACCAGGGTGGTAAAGTATCTCACAGTCGTAGTCCTTGAGTAACTCTAGCCAGCGTCGTTGCCTCATGTTCAATTCCTTCTGATTAAAGAGATATTGGAGACTCTTATGATCAGTGAAAAGTTTACACTTGGTACCATAAAGATAATGCCTCCATATCTTTAAGGCAAATAATACCGCTGCCAACTCTAGATCATGAGTGGGGTAGATCTTTTCATGTTCCTTCAATTGCCTCGATGCATACGCGATCACTTTATCCCTTTGGGTCAGAACACAACCTAACCCAACTCCAGATGCATCACTATAAACTGCGAAGTCATCAACTCCTTCAAGAAATGAAAGAATCGGTGCTTCACACAATCTCTTCTTCAACTTCTCAAAGGCTTCCTTATGCTTCTCATTCCAAGCATAAGTGGCTCCTTTGTGGGTCAAAGCTGTTAATGTAGTAGCAATTGCAGAAAAGCCTTGGATAAACCTTCGGTAATATCCAGCTAATCCTAAAAAGCTTCGAAACTCTGTAGGAATTTTTGGTTGTTCCCACTTCATTACAGCTTCAATCTTTGTTGGGTCAACCATTATTCCTTCTTGGTTAACCACATGACCTAAAAATTGGACTTCTTGAATCCAAAATTCACACTTGGAGAACTTTTCATACAACTTCTCCTTTTTCAGGACTTCTAGCACTTCACGCAGATGCTTTTCATGCTCCTACTTGCTTTTCGAATAAATCAAGATATCGTCTATGAATACTATCACGAATTTATCTAAGAATGGTTTACAAACCCTATTCATCAAATCCATGAAAGCTGCTAGGGCATTGGTTAGTCCGAACGACATAACCAAAAATTCATAGTGTCCATATCTCGTTCTAAAAGCAGTCTTTTCGATATCTTGCTCTCTTACCTTTAGTTGATGGTATCCCGACCTAAGATCGATCTTCGAGAAATAGCTCAAACCCTGCAACTGGTCGAACAAGTCATCGATCCTTGGCAACGGGTACTTGTTCTTTATAGTCACTTTGTTTAGCTCTCTGTAATCGATGCACATTCTCATGCTTCCGTCTTTCTTCTTTACAAATAACACAGGGGCTCCCCAGGGTGATGAACTAGGTCGAATGAAACCTTTGTCCATTAACTGCTAAAGTTGTGTCATAAGTTCTTTCATTTCGGTTAGCGCTAATTGATAAGGTGCTTTTGCTATCGGCGTCGTTCCTGGTAACAAGTCGATACGAAATTCTACTTGTCGATCAGGAGGCAATCCGGGAAGATCTTCGGGAAAGACTTCCGGATACTCGCACACCACCCGAATATTCTGCACCTCCTTCTTTTCCATCTTGGCATCGATCACGAACACTAGATATGATGTACATCCCTTGGCCAAACACTTTCTGGCTTTCATTAAGGAAATGATTCCAGAGTTTACTCTACGTTTGTCTCCGTATACCATAAACGACTCTTTCCCTGGCAGGTTTACTTTTACTATCTTCTTTCTACATATTATTTCTGCATCGTTGGTGCTAAGCCAATCCATTCCTAAAACTATGTCGAATCCATTTAACTCGATAGGCAATAATTCCTCTTGGAACTTATTCCCATCCAAGTCAATGAGGATGTTCTTCATACGATGGCTAACAGGTACAAACGTGCCACTAGCAATCTCGACTAATAAGGAATTAACTAGCCTATCTATAGGCAAAGCTAGCTTTCTACCAAATTCATGCGATATAAAGGAGTAATTGGCTCCAGAATCAAACAAAATTTGGGCAGGCAATTCGTTTATGAGAAAGGTACCTGAAGCGACATCGGCTCCTTCTTTTGCAGCTTCGAGCGTCATTTGGAAGGTTCTCGCCTTCGGCTTTGGTGGTATGTTGGGCCTTCCCGCATCTTTCTTCTTTGGGCAATCCTTAGCAATATGCCTTCTTCACGACACTCGTAGCACACCCTCTTTTTGGTGGTGCACTCATTGGCATAGTTCCCCGGCTTTCCACATTTGTAACAAGTGACTTCCACGCTGCACTTCCCAGCATGTTTCTTCTTACACTTGTCACACCACTTGGCTTCGGCTCCTCCTCCAAACTTTCTCGAACCAGTCTTCGAGAACTTATTATTTTTATTGGAACCTGAAGTTCCTTCAAACTTTCTCTTTTTGCCAACTTCAACCTTGCTGGCGGCTCTCCCTTTTATCATATCTTCAACAGACTTGGCAGCCCAGATAGCTGCCTCCAAAGTAAGTGCCTGACGTACTGGCACCGCATACTCCTATGGAAGTCCCTTTGCGTACCTGTCTATTTTTTCCAACTCATCTAGGACAATACGCAAAGCAAACTCCATTTTGTCTGTGAAGTTATTCGTATATTCGTCAACGGTCACACTCCCCTTCTGCAACGTTAGAAATTGGTTTTCTAACTCATGTACGTTTTGGGCCGAGCAGTACTTGCGCTTGAAGTGCACCAAGAACTCTGCCCAATTTAATTGCAGTGGCGCATTAGGGCTTAGGGTTTTCCCCAAAGTGCTCCACCAACGAGCAGCACTACCCCTGAACTGACATACTGCAAACGTAGTTTGTAACTTGCCTTGGCAATCACAAGTCATGAAAGCCAACTCCATTTCTGAGATCCAGTCCATTACTCCGACAGGATCTTCTTTTCCATTGAAGGTCGATGGCTTGCAAGTTATAAAGTCCTTATACTTGCACCCATTTCTCTCCATTCTACCCTCGTGGTTATTCCTCCCAACCACAAGCGGTTCACTATGACCAACCGATCTACTGTTGTTCCCTTCTTCAGATCGATCGTCATTTAGTTCACGTTGTTCAACAGGAACTGAAGGTTCATCCCTATCGTTCAGCAACATTTGCCTCAATTCCTCCCTCTGTTCAGCCAACATGGTCTGAATCATGGTTCGTACTCCAGCCATGGTGATGGGTTCGGGTGCGTACTCTAGCCAACATGGTCTTTTCTCGTCCAGAAAAGACCGATTTAATTTATGCTTTTTAAAATAAAATCAGAGAAATCTTTTTATAAGATGTTGCGGAATTGGTCCCCAAACAACATATGATAAAAGTTTATCAAAATCCTTCATTAAGAAGGTATATATTTTCCATATATATATCAAAACCTTGGGATGTCATGTTCCGATACAGATCAAAAGCATAAACAAGACATTATAAGCCTTTTAACAGTTATTTACAACTACTGGCCTATAATCCAAAAATCTCTCGTCATCCTCCGACTATGCTCGGGGTCCACCACCTGTGATCATAAAACTGAGTGGGTCAGGCTTGGGAGCCTAGTGAGCATATAGGGTTTTTCAACCCACATTAATAATATACTTATTAAGTTCACCAATCAATAATAACCCTGATTACCCATTCTCGTTGTCCTCACTTTACGTCCCTAAACACCTATCACAAGGGACCTAGCCTAAGGATTATCATCGGGATGGACACTACTGCTAAGAGGATTCCTCGGCAATAAATGTCCTAAAGGCAACCATGTGGGGGATGGAGTACATTTGGTGAGCACACAGTTCAAATAAACACACAGTTCGAATAAACACCTACAGGTTGCTAGCCTGCTAGTGTTCCACTGGACTGTCTAGAATAGTCCGTGGTCGTCATCTATACTCCGCTAGATGACTAGATCACCAATAACATCTACAACGAGGCCTCTCATTATTTCAGTTTCTCACACAGCAACTATTATATCTACCCATGTTCTACCCAACACATTTTGTAGATAAAAAGCATATACAATTTAAAACTTGTATAAAACATCAATTTAACAGTCACCTCGAATAAACAATTAGCATATTTACACATAACACGTATTTCAAGGTAAATACTTCATATCTATGTGTAAATTGAAATTAACTACACACTCACGTATTTTGGTTAAAATCGGGCAGCAATTCGTTTCTTATAACGATCGTTTCTAATAAAACTGAGAGTTTTATTGAGAAACCGGGCTCTGCAAAAGTCGGGCTTCGAAACCGAAAAGATAAATTTTGCGGGCTTCTCGGGCACTTCGTGCGGTATTCCGGGCTTTACAATCGATACCGGGGCTTTGCGGGATGTTAAGACGAAAGAAATATGGAGAAAGGGGCTAAAAATGACAATTTCTTAAAAATATCCGAGAAGGCTCGCAACCTTCTATTTATAGGGGGAAGCTTCTGATCGGACGGCTGAGAAACTTCTGATCCAACGGCTGAGAAGGCTCGCAGGCGAAGGCTCGCACATGGCTCGCACCTGCGAGGGCTCGCTGGCGGCTTCTAAGTGGACCGCGACTTACTGGTGCACCTGCGAGGTTCGGAGTTAGGCTATGCGAGGCTCGGAGCTAGGTTAAGCGAGGCTCGGGGCTAGGTGCGAGGCTCGGACTGAGAGCTGGCTGCTTCGGATTGGGCCTCCTCCTCGGTCGAATCAGAAGAGGACACGTGGCTTCGCATGACTCAATAGCTTCGGTGACTTAGCAGCCTGATGACTCAGCAGGACACGTGTCAGATTCTAAGCGAGGGTGACGTGGCAATGTGTGACTATGCGAAATTTCTCGGTTTTTGCGCCAAAACTTATAAAATCCATAACTTTTGCATACGAGCTTCGTTTTTGACGGTCTTTATATGCACGCGTAGCTAAAATTACGATCTACAACTTCTGTTTAGACTTCATCGGCTAATTTTGACTTTAAATTTTATATTACTATTTTTAATAGACCGAGACAGGAAATCCGTTAAAAATTCATAACTTCTTCATCCGACGTCCGTTTTCGTCAGACTTTTTACCGTTGTGCTCCTAATGTCGAGACCTTCAATTCTCGTTTAGGTTGTGTTGGCTAAAAATCGCTCGATCTAAAATTCGAGTTTTTAGCTGTCTACTGCTACGCTGAAACTTCGAAAAATCATAACTTCCTCATACGAAGTTAGATTTGGGCGTTCTTTTTATCGAACTTCTCGGTTTAACGAATACTACGACTTTCGTTTAGATTACTAAGGCTAAAAAGTAGTTTATCGAAAACTCACTTTTTATGACATTCAACACCGTGCTGGTTTTGTCGCGAAACTTCGACAGGTCATAACTTCTTCGTTATCACTCGGATTTTGGTATTCTTTATATCCCTGAAATCCATGTTTCAAGCACTACAACTTTATGTAAAGGTATCGGGCTTATCTCACACTTTAATTTTGACGCTTATTTTTATTCTTAATTAATTAAGCCCTAATAATTAAGCATAAAACACATAATTCATATAATATTCACATAATTCCTTTTCATTTCTTCAAAATGAGTTACAAAGGTTAACCTAGACTATCAACTCAATATAAATGCCTAGGCTAGAAACATGAGTGCTACATTATACTTTTAATGAGGATTTAAATGTCCTGTCAAACCCGTTCGGCTAACGATCCTCCACTGGTCAAGAATGCGGTGGGTAAGAGTGTATACCCATTGTCGGTCATTTTATAGGCCGCTTTCTTAAGCACCCCTTATAGACCAGCTTCGTGAATGAAGCCTACTAACGACAAATCTGACCTTTTAATTATATATATATATATATATATATATATATATATATATATATATGTATATATATATATATACATATATATATATATATATATATATATATATATATATATATATATATATATATATATATATATAATATTAGACTTCTAATTTTATATAAGGGTGTATTTTAAACTTTTAAAATACTTGATGATTAAATCTATTAATAAATTACACTCTTAATGTAATTAAACTTAAACCATATGATTATGAATTTAATAGTACTCTTTTAATTAAACATTTAATTAATTATTAATAAAGTCCATAAGAGTTAATTGAACTATTCGGAAAACACCATGATGCTAAATCAAATTAAAACTATTTAATTGTTATGAACCCATGAGTTACATTTTTGAAAACTTTTGAAATTACTAGGGTTTCTATGAATTCAATGTTTCTTAATTGAGACTTTTCAACTTTTAAAACTTGAGGGCAAGTTTTGTAATTCATGAAAAACTTTTGAGCTCCATAACTTAAGGAGTTAATTTGTTTTATGAGGATGAGACTTTTCAAGTTCCATAACTTATGGAACTCTTCAAAAATAGTAAGATCAATTTAACTAATATCTATTTGTAACTCCTTGAAAACACTTTTGAGTTCCAAATTGATGACAAAATTTGTAATTCCTTAAAAACATTTAGATCAAACTTTAAACTAATAAATCAATCATATCATTTTATCTTTTACTAAATTGATTTAATTCAAATCTTGTAGAAAAATGATTTAAATTTTACAAATAATTAGTTTTTCACAAAATCAAGTAATTATCTTAAAATTTTGGCAATCATCATGTTATTGGATGGGGATAATCATTACCATATCAACAAAATCAAATTTTATGAACCAAACCATTTTTTGGTAATGATCCTAATCCAAAATAGGCCAAACACGCGAAAATCCTGCCAACTGATGATCCAACTCGTCGAGCCAGGCTATGGACTCGTCGAGTTCATGACCAAAATAATCCAACTCGTCGAGTCCAATAGTGGACTCGTCGAGTTCATGCTAACATAAATAGTTTTTTAATTTTGCTTCAACTTTGAGCAATTAGCTATGCATGAATACAACAGAAAACTACCCATGGCTCTAATACCACTGTTAGGTTATATGTACTCTAACTCTCCAATGGTGCACATATAACCCTAATAGCTTTGGATCTAAGTTTTCTCTAGTTATACATGCAACAAAAATCTCCAAAGTTTGAGACCTACAACTAGCATATAATGTTGGTAATTGAAACATAAAAGTAAGTTAGAAGAATACCTCTTAATCGTAGCTTGTAGGAATTCGTCTTTCAAGAGCCTAGCACCTCAAGTGTGATGCCTCGATGTATTATAACAAACCAAGAACAAGAGGAGGAATTTGAGAGAGAAGTAAGGAGACATAAAATCGGTTATGGTTCTCTTAGACTTATAGGGGCCAATTTTAGCAAGCTAGGGATTATACTTATAGCTTGGAATCCTTAAGGTTTAAACTTGTAAACCTTAATTCACTTGGGATTTTAATCCAATAACTTATTAGCCTTGTGGACTAACTCTTCATCGATCCTCATAAAGATTTAGTCCATTTCTGTGACAATCTTCAAAATTCGTCTTTTAAGAGCCTAGTACCTCAAGTGTGACGCCTCAGATGTATTATAACAAACCAAGAACAAGAGGAGCAATTTGAGAGAGAAGTAAGGAGACATAAAATCGGTTATGGTTCTCTTAGACTTATAGGGGCCCAATTTTAGCAAGCTAGGGATTATACTTATTGTTTGCAATCTTTAAGGTTTAAACTTGTAAACCTTAATTCACTTGGGCTTTTAATCCAATAACTTATTAGCCTTGTGGACTAACTCTTCATGGATCCTCATAAAGATTTAGTCCATTTCTGTGAGAGTCTTCAAAATTCGAGTCGGTTCTAGATTTGAATAAACTTAGTTGCACATATAGGCATGACACATACTAGAATTTGTAACTAGATACTAAGTTATAACCGACTAAAAACTAGGAAACAAGTAGAATCGATGGATAGTGTACTTAGATTTCACATTGTTATGTGAATTCTACAACTACTTAACTATAGAGACTATCCATATTCAGGTCACTCTTTGACTCGAACACCTTTTCATGAATCATATACACACATTATGCACTTGACCAAGTAGTAGAAATTAGGTCGGAGTCTCGTGGAACTTAAGTCAAAGTAAAAACTATGACTAGTATACTTGGTTCTTCATGTTCACTTAAATCTCGGAACCACTACATATAAATTCCAATAAACCGACAAAAAGGAATTACAAAAATTATTTATAACTATAAAAGAGTTATAAGACTCAAAAATAATTTGATGCCTCCAAAATTCAATCTACCTTGATATCTAAAGTTAGCAAAATCAGGAAAACCCTAAAAGCCCTAGAAACTCATATTTATAAACTTTAACCTTAAAAATACTATAAAAATAATAATGAACCTTATAATATTATGTTATCATAATAATTATTATGAAATACAATCAAGGAAAAATAAAAAGTAAGTTATTAATATTTACCCTTGATTTATAAGTCAAAAATCAAGAGTTTTATGTATAAAAACTAGGTTAAGGTGCACATTTTATAAAAAGTTGGATATTTTTATAAAATATTTGAATTTTTATAAAAGAAAAACGAGAGAGGGAGCCTCTCCCCCCCCTAAAATTCGTCCTCTCTCTTCTATTATCTCTCTTCCCCAAAATTTGAATCATTTCTCACTTCTCCACACTTCACCTCCTCATTCTCTCTCACACTCTTCATCACCACTCCATCTTCTCTCTTCCTCTCTCCATCAACCACGAATTTTATTCCAGTAAATGAGTCCAAGAACACACCTTAAACTCTAAATCTTCATCATTTGAAGTAATCTTGAAGGTAATCCCGAATTTTCTTTCATTCTACTTCACTTGTCCTTCAAGTTTTGCTATTTTTCTTGTAGTTTCTCCTTCTTCTACTCCATTTGTAAAATCAGGAATAGTTGCTCACACTCATGGGTTTGATGATGATGCTGGTAGGATTTCACCAAAAAAACAACGTGCATGTTGTAAATGATGAAATCCAAGGACCAAAACCTAAGTCAAAATCAACATAATGCACTTTTCTACAAGTTTTGGGTGAAATCACCACATACACCCTAAGTTTTCTATGAAAAAAGATTTTTGAACGTATCAAACTCATGAATGGTCTTCAAACCAACATGCATGTGATGATCTTCAAACTTAGATGCTAGATGATCAAAGTTTGTTTTTAAAAGCTTTCAAATATGTTCATAAAAGATTTATTCCCAAATAAATACCTAAAACTTATTTTTTGTTCAAATGAGATTTTGTCTAGAATCTAACCAACAATATAAGATGATCTTTAAATTATAAAAAGTAATTCATTTTTCTCGAATTATTATAATTATTTCAAGAAAATAGGGCAATAATTCATATAAAATACTTTTTGAGGTCTATAAATCTAGGTAAATGCATGGATGACCCCTAAAGTAAATGATGACATCTCAGTGAGTTTCATTGATTTTTGTTACTGTTTGTTATGGTTTTTAATTTTCTTTTTGTTTAATTGAAATAAATCATAAAACTAATTTAGGGATCGTGAAAAGGCTATATAAGATTTTTCGTAGATCCTACCTCCTTTGGAATACTTAGGAAAATATTTTCATAATTCATAACTATTTTTCTGCGATTTTTGTATTTTTAATGGGCTAATAATGGGAACAATAGTTCTACTCATCTAAAATTCATGAAAATTTACCAGAAGATCTTATAATATATTAGATTTCTAAATTAAAATTTGGATGATTTTTATCTTCTGTATTTTATTTTTCTTCTATTTTTCTAAGATTAAATGCACTTAAATCTACATAATCGGATTACATTATATAAAAATCATCATTGGTATTTTTCCCGGCATATTTACACAGTAAATGAAGTTTACAAAAACTTTGGTAATTTACTTTAACTGTTTGATAATTGTTCACCAATTAATGACTATACAAGAGAATAAAGCAAAGAAAAATAGAAAAACTAATTGAAAAATAACTTTTATATTTTTCACAGCTTCTATGTGTATAATAACAGTGTTACAAAAAGTTTGGGAAATTTTGGAAACTGTCTTCTATTTATTTCCATTTTGGTTAGAATAAATGCACAAAAATCATAAAATCGGGTTACGCTTTTTAGAAACCCATTTTTATATTTTTCCCAACTTAAGTATGATTAATGGCAATATTATAAAACATTTAGGAATTTTTATCATTTGGATACTATTTTTCACGAATTTATATTTTTATGGAGGATTAAAAATATGGAAAAATAGTTAATCACATCAAAAATTGAAGGGAAATTTTCTGGAAGATCTCTACTATATTTGTAACAAAATGTAAAATTTGATGAATTTTGGAAACTGTTTGATAATATTTTTGGATTTTTAGGTGTTTAAAACACCTTTAAATGTATTGAAATACCCTCAATTAATATTACAAAAACCTAGAAAATAATAGCCAAAATTATCTTAATCACATTAGTTATAAAATATCACAATTTCAAAAAAAATTGTTACCCATTTAATATAAGACCAATATTAGAACAAAAATTTGGCATTTCTCTATATGTAGAATTTAGTATATTAGTATTAGATTTCGACATAGAGACTCACTAGCGTATACCATTATTGTAGGAATCGATAGTGGTACGAGTGGAACGTAGCTAATGGCACAATTTGCATCATCTCAATGTATTGTGATTATTCACGAATACCCCTATTTTCAGGTTTTAAATGTTTTGTGGTGGAAAAACATGTCCAAAGACTGTTTATTGTTCGTTGTATTTAATTTGACTTGTATAAAACTTGGTTGCTATATTTTGTTGTGTATGTGTATGCTATTGTTAATTCATGAGGCCTTATCGCATTTAAGTCCGTGGAATCAGTTCACACAACTCATTAACTCATTTGAGCCCATTGTCATTAAGGATAATGGTATTAGGAGGTAGACAACTCCTCACTCGCACGATTCGCTTGAGTGCATTTTACCATATTTCCCTATGTTAGCGACAGACATAGAAGAGGGCACCCTCGGTCATTAGGCTTGGGTTGTGAACTCATGGTATAATCATTATGCACATACGAACCTTGTATCTCGTTTTAGCAAAAAACTTTATTTCTCATGAGAATATGAACGTTGCATCTCATATGGGCAACATACTTTATCTCTCATGATGACAATGAACTTTGTTTATGCAAAATTATTTACTCGTTTTTGCAATATATTTTTTTTCTATGGAAACTTTATTACTCGCTTTAGCAACGAACTTCTATTCATGAAAACTTATTTACTTATTTTAAAAATGAACATTGTTTATGGAAATTGTTATCAATATTCTAGTTATCATGATTTCAAACTATATTATGTTATAAACATGTGAGTACTCACCAACTATTTTTATAGTGACACTCGTTTTACATGCTTTTTCAGGAATCATTGAGTAAGTGGCACTTAGGGACACATCACTTTTAGGAGCATGCGCATGTGTTGTATTTCAATTCACATTGTAATTTTTTTAAAAGTTGTTCAAATCCATTGTAAATTTGTAATGCTTTTTAATACTATGGTTGGTGTTGTCTTTATCTTTTGCTATGAAACCTTTTGTACTTCCACGCCCTGTATTTCTACTTTAGTGAGGCATGACAGAAATGGTATCATAGCCGAAGGTTATAGAGAATACCGGTTTTCTTTTGGAGAACCACAACTATAGCCAAAAAAATTTCAAAACATTTTAAAAATACTGGACATACTACTGGTATAACTAATTCGAGTATGCATTATTGGACTTTAATTAAGTATAGCCTGGTGAACTATACTTAATTAAGGAAATTTAATGTGACGCTTGAAAAGGATATAGTAGAATTATGTTGAAAACAATTTTCAACTTAAACTTTTGAAAAACAAAATTTTTCGGTGTGCATACGAGCATTGCACATTACAGGCATTCATCTAGATACACTTAGATACTAAGTGCACTTTTATAACAATATCTTTATTTAGAAATATTCTTATCCCTTATCAAGTCTTAGGTTAACCACTTAGGTTATATCCCTAGCCACTCTAGGAGCAATGCACTTACTACTGAGAATGAGTATTCCTCGGTAGCTATTGACTTTAGATGTAAGGTTAGTAGCTAGATATACACTAGTAATATTCTTAAGGCGAAACCTATACCAATTATTCCTCAATACCTATTCATCTTCTTCGTACTAGAGTTACAACTAGGAAAGTGTTCCGATACCGAGACGGATGAGAATTGTAGCATCGTGTTAGAAGGTAGATTTTCCTAATCAGTCCTTGCAAATTTAATTAGTCTCTTTTGATCACTAAGTTAATTCCAAATTAATTCTTGATCGATACTAATTAAATAATATGATTTCTTAATTATTATATTATACTTATAATATATATTAATAAATCACAGATAACATTTTTCTCAAATATCCATCCTATCAAATTGTTCCAGAGTGTTACAACCCAAATGGACCATGCCGTATTGGGTCAAGTACATACCAATTATAGTTATGGGCTCAGACACATAATCCAACAAAACCCTCGTATCTTCAACTGAATATTTAAGTGAATAATATAGGGTTGGAATGGAAAAAGTAGAAGAATTTTTGAAAACAAAAGATGAAAGATACTTTAACTAAATGAGATAAGAAACAAACTTAAAAAATTCCAATGATAAATTTATCTTATTGTGTAACAAATTGATTTCTGACGAGCCTCGTAATGTTGAAATTTAATATGATTTTGATGAAAGTGAAATAAGTAAATTTCAGTTGAAGATGAGATTGATTGTTCTAGTTTTGTGATAACTAATGAAAAACCAAAAAGAAATTTGATTCTTGAAGATTCTATTGAATTTGAAAATATGGTTGAAACCGAAGGCATTGAAAATTTGATTGAGAAAGCAGTTATTTTTCCAAAAGTCTAAACTACTCACAACAAAGTGTTTGTTACGTAAGGACTAGGTGAATATGACATTGTTGATTTGAACAATCTTGTGAAAACGGATAATGCGAAATATATTAATTATAATTTTTGGTCTATTCTAGTTAACATTAGTGATGAAACTATAGGTCTTTCAGAGAAAAAATGACGGAGAGTGAAGGGTATATATAGTCCATGGGGTCATAAACATAGAATGCTTATTAGAAATTGATTTACAAAATTCCAAAGCTCAATCTTAAAAACCAATTATGAAAGAGAAATCTAAGCTAAGTGATCTTAATCGAATATCTAAGATGATTGAAAATGATGTCAAGGTAAAAAATAATAAGAAATAAATTAATCAAGCTAAGAGAGCTAGATATAAGAAAAAGCTTGTTGAGATAAAGAAGTTAGGGATATAAAGTTAGAGTTTAGCAACTTTTCAGAATGTTCATAAATCACAAAACGTTGTTTGTAACAGTCAAAGACTAACAATTCATCAAGATTTTCGAATTAAAATTTTCGTTCACAAAGGATTGAAAAATCAAAATGAAAATTTGGTCTGAACTCATATTATAAGAAATATGCAAAGACAAAATGAATTCTGAAACAAGAATTGGTTCCAACAAAAGTTGTTCCAAAGAAAGTTGTTTCAAAACAACAAGTTGTTCCAAATTATGTTGTTTCAAAACAACAATTTGTTTCAATGAAGGTTGTTTCAAAAAAGAATGATAAATAAAATGGTTATGCAAAAAAATTGCTTTCATTCATAATCAAAATACTTTTGTGGAAATCAATCATTATGATAAAAAGACACAAGTTTATAAAATGGTGAAAAGCATGAATGATATTCTGATAATGAAATCATTTTGGATTGATAAGACGAATATTTTTTTTAGTTTTTAATTCCAAATTGTATACCTCTCAGGGGCCTAAAAATGTCTGTGTTCCCAAATTGGTGTAATTTTGTAGGTGATTCATGATGAACGATATGATTCTGAATAGTATATTGATTGTGGCTATTTGTATCACATGAATGGAAGGAAATCATAATTACAAGTGTTTTGGAGTTTGAAGGATGGTAGAAAAGTTAAATATAGAAACAATACAATTGGAGAAATAAAAGGATAAATAATGATTGTGAATGGAGAATTCAAAATAAGAAAGGTAGCATATGTCGAAGGCTCACAACATAATCTGATAATGTTTTCTCAACTGGTTGTACGTATAGGTCTAAAAGTGTCTTTTCATGAAGAGGATCAGAGATAAAGCATAAAGAATCCAATAAGATATAATTAAAGTCAAAGAGAAAAGGAGAAGTGTATCCTTTGGATATGAAACCATTTAAAGGGAAGCCATCTATTTTCTTACTTACAATAACTTCTTTTCATGATAGTTGGCTATACCACTATCACACCCCCGAACCAGGACGGCATAAATGTCCGGGGACGGATGACGTCATTGTATAGTATCATAACAGTTGAATATAAATTAAACTTAGCAACCCAAACAACATACATTAAAATACATGCTTACATAGTTTGTGTAGTGTATTTGTTCAAAAGTTACACAATAATGACTGAAAAAGATAAAATTCCATAATGCAACAACACTTGATCTCAAAAGAGTTAAATACTTGTCACTAGTTCCTTGAGAATACATGTGATTTTGAAAATCGTCAACAATAATGTTGGTGAGTTTATAAGTATTATTGTAAGAAAAGAAATTCTAATGCTTTGTTTAAAATAGTGTTGTATGTTTCTAGAAAATCTGACATTTTCTATAAAATGAGATGTAAGTCTTATAACCAAGACTAAAATGTATGTATGTCCTTTGTATCTTTCTCTTGTAAGTATGAAAATGTATGTTCCCAGAAAACCCAATATTTTCTGATGTATGAAAACTGTAGTCTTAAACCCTAAGACCAGAAGTGTAGCAATAGTGTATTAAAAAGTAGTATGTAGTTTTATTTTTATAAAACCGGTGAAGTGTGAGCTTCTCGTAAACCAAGATAGTATTGTTAATCCCTAAGTGAGTTATTGTAACCATGCTTGATGTGACTGTTTGCCTGTACGATGTTCTTTAGGCGTTGGAATTGGTAGATATTTGTCACCCTAGACTGGCCCGTTTAGTTGTAGTGAACAACTCATGTGTGGGGTTGTCAATCCCATATAGGTCTATACACAACTATCTCGCTCTCCCTTCAGGAGACTCTGGTTATAATGCAGGACTTAAAATGTACCCTAGGTAGGTACGCTGAAGAGAATGTCTCACTAGAGCTTTACCAGATTTACGTGAACTACGACTCCCTTTGTCTTGTTTAATGAATTAGTTACACTATTGATGATTTATGACATGTTTTTTTATGAAACCTAAACTATACAATTTATAGTTTGACTTGTCTACTTTTTTGTAAACTATTTAAAGATAGTTTATCTAAATAATCAATTGTAATCATGTCTAGTGGTAATATATGTTTTTAAAACATAATATTCTTGGGTTTTAACCCTCCAAAACAGTGATGACTAAAGATATGACCACTTTTACTAGATAAGCTATTTCTAGCAAAAATTAACAAAATTTATAGTTTTGAACTTCTCATACTTTACCAGTTGATATTTGTATCACAAAATAGTTTATGTTTGTCAACATCACCAACCAACCTCATAAGTCACGATTTTTATAAAATCAAATGATGACCACAACATTTTTATACAAATAATTATACAAATTTTCAAATAGTAAAAGTTAGACATGCAAGTATCCAAAGTTTAAACATATTTTGACTTATGTGTTTGTATATATATATATATATATATATATATATATATATATATATATATATATATATATATAATATTTGTTATCTTTGTGTTTATAACGTATAAACACGATTTTTGTGTAATCAAATTGGTGGTAACCACATAGATCATGGTTTTTATATGGTAAGCAAGTGATATCTACTTTTTATACAAGGATTATTCCATATTCAAACGAATATAAATAGTGCATGCAAATTTCCATATGAAAAACACATTTTGACTTGTAAAACCTTATATGTTACGATTTTTATGTGTGTATACATGATTATTTCAACAAGTTATGCACATATTACTTCATAAACAAGTTGATGCATGAAAATATCTATAGGATAAACGTATTTTGACTTGTATTCCCCCCCTAAAAGCATGTAAAACTCGAAAAATGGGGGTATGAAGCTCACCTTAGTTATTTTCGTGGGTGGTAGGAAGGAAGATGAAGGAGATTTTGAGCCTAAGATGAAGATGATGAACTTGAAGAGCTTCTTAAGGGTGTTAGTTGTTTGTAGGAAATTTATCACATGAAAAATGTGTGTAAACATAATGAAATTAACCTAGATATGTATAGAAACTCTTATGGTACACGAAAATGTTTACCAATTTCTATGAACCTCTTGAAGAAAAACACTTCTTGAAGACCCTTGCTCGATTTTTAGAGAAGAAAATGGGAGAGGAATGAAGTTGTAATGAAGCGAAGATGGTAAGAGTGGGAATAACTCACTCTTTGGATACAAGTTACTAAGGTAGGAGGGATGGGGCTTTTCCTTGATACATGATGGTCACTTAATGGTCTTCCATGGGAGTATGAAGTATAAATGCATGCATAGTCTAGATGTTTGGAGGGTAAAAGATAGTAAAACTTTGAGGTGGCACCACTAAGTCAACTTTGGGTCTTGTGTCCAACCAAAACCAAAGGGGTTTTAGGTTTTAGGGTGGCCGAAAACACCCTCCTTTTTCATAAGGTTTTCGGCCATGAGGGTTTTGCGTTATCGGGTTTAATTTGGCCCATTAAGAAGGGTTTTTGGTTTTTGAGGCTTTCATGGCCGAAAGCCTTAAGGCAAAGGCCCGATTTCGATTTACGTAGCACATATTTGATTTATTTTTCGTCTCTTTAATGTTTATTACATTTATGAATATATACATGTAATCATATAAAAATGTTGTTTTGATTTTTAAGAATCACTTTCAATAAGGTTACATAGAGATTTTATTTGGACATGGATACAATTTCGACCCTAAATTGACTAGTTGTCACAAGCACTGAAGGTTATTACATTTAAACTTCAAAGATATCCAAAAAATTGATTTTGGTGATTTAGTGAGAGGTCATTCGATTCTTAAATACGAAAAAGAACATCTATGTGATGCATGTGAATTAGGAAGCCAAAATTGAAAAAGACATTCATCAATCATGACTACCAAGATAATTGAACCTCTTGAATTGCTTCATATAGATTTGTGTTGTCCATCCTCTATTAGAAGCATCGATGGTGATAAGTATATTATTGTTATTGTTTATGATATTTCAATATTTACATGGTTTTATTTTCATAGACAGAAATCCAACATAACTTAGAAGATGATTGAATTTATAAAACAAGTAGAGTTGAAATTATAGAAGTCAGTGAGGAAGGTTCGCATTGATAGTAGGATTGAATTCAAAAACCATATTTTTGAGGAAATTTTGATGAACAAAGGAATAAATTTCAATTTATTATCCCTATACACACCTTAAAAAACAGGTAGTTGAAAGGCGAAACCAATCTCTTTGCGAAGCTTCCAGATCAATGCCTTTGTTTGTTAACTGACCTCTTTATTTTCTGGGGAGATGCTATTGGAATGACATGTTTTACTCAAAATAGATCTTACATTAATAAATAGTTTTTGTTAAATCCTTATGAGATATTGAATAATCGTAAACCTAATGTGAAATTCTTTCATGTTTTTGGTTTCATGTGATTTATT
Source organism: Lactuca sativa (assembly GCF_002870075.4). Taxonomy (NCBI): domain Eukaryota; kingdom Viridiplantae; phylum Streptophyta; class Magnoliopsida; order Asterales; family Asteraceae; genus Lactuca; species Lactuca sativa. Next base: position 52,682,386 of record NC_056624.2, read on the forward strand.
TTCAATTCTAAAGAGCAACACAACAAATTTTATGCGAAGGGGGTAGAAACTATTTTCTTAGGATAGTCTCTCATATTGAAAGATTGAAGAAAAATATTACATTATGTTTGATGACAAATTTATCAATTATTATTAAAAAGAAGTGACGCAGTGTGAAGACATTTTTCCATCATCATGTTCCAAAACATCTCAAATTACTACATTTGATGACGATTTCCTTATATTATTTAACGAACCTGAACATGCTATCAACACCGAAGTAACCAAAACTGATAAGCAAGAAGTTAAATTGTTGAAGCTAGTTAATGAAACTCTTAATGATTTTGAAGTTTTATAAGGTCACACCTTATGATCTGATGAGTCAAACAACTTACACATTGACCACCAATGCCAATGCCAATAGTAGCATCAGCGCCAGCATATCAAGACCTTATCAGTGTTAGCATCTAGAAAGTAATCTTATGTAATCTTTGTATATTAGGCAATTATACATATATGTATAGAATAAATATCATTTCTGATATCTTAGTGATAAGGATCTATTTATATGTATATTAGGTACAATCCCTGGATTAAAGGGATATACCAGTATAGTTTAGTATATATTCAACATTAGGTGAAACCCTAATGTTAACGTCTTGGTGACTGTCTTTGTGAAATTTGTTCTCTTTGTGAAAACAACCCCTTTCTTGTTGAAAGAAGTATTTATGATTAATTCATGTTCTTTACCTTTTTTATTCTTTATTTTGTTTAGTTAGTTTGTTCTTTTTTTGTTGTACTTGAAGTGTATCCGATTGATAAAAACCTTCAATTGGTATCATAGAAGGTTTTTGATACACTCAAGTTATCATGTCGACTACTTATAATCCCAAATCCTTTGGTCTCAACAAGATTCCTCCTTTCGAATAGCACAACTTCACCATGTGGAAAACTAACGCTATGGTTGTTCTTGAAACCATGGACTATGAGATGCTTAAAATTGTTGAGAAGGGTCCTCTTGTTCCTATGTATCAAACTATGGTTAACAACGCTCCTGTTGGCCCTTTGAAGCAAAAACCAGAGACTAGTTATGAAAATGATGGGAAAAAATTGATTAGTATTGATGTGAAATCTAGAGCACCATAGGAAACTCTCTTCCCAATCATGTGTATCATCTTGTACAGAATTATGAGTCAGCAAAAGAGATGATGGAGACATTGAATGTGGCTTATGAAGGCACTGTGGAAGTTCAAGCCGCAACCATCAACAACCCTAATCGAAGATATGAGCATTTCTTCGCTCAACCAGGTGAGTCTCTAACCCAATGCTTAACAGGGTTAACTATTTGGTAAATGATATGAACATGATGGGAATTGTCAAGCATTCTTCTCCGTCAGTTCTGACATTTCTGGATTCTCTTGGAAAAAGCTAGGAGCATCATGCTGATGTTCTTAAGAATAGTGCGAAGATCAATGCCATGGATCGTAAGTCTTTGTTTGGAAATCTATGAAATTACAAAGAGACAAAATCTCTTTGTAAAGATATCATGAAGGACTCAAACAAAGAAAAGTCTACAGCCTTGGTTTCTTGAAACAAAGAAATGAAGATCATCAACGACTCAAATGAATCGGATTAGGGTAAAGAGAGTGGTGAAGAAATTACTGATGAACTTTTTTCCAACAATGCACTTATTGTCAAACACTATAAAAGAAAGCAGATTAAATGGGGTTCGAAGAACCCAGTTTAAGGGAGGCAGTATAGCAAGGAGATCCACTTTAAAGAAGAGAACTCACGTAACAATTTTAACTATGGAAGCCCTAACCATTTTTCCAGGGACTGTAAAGAGATGAAAGAAGCTCAAAGTCCAGAGAACTATGAAGTCTTGTACAAGAAGCTGTTGGCCCTCATGAAAAAGTAGAACATCTCTTTTTCTAAAGCCTTCATTGCAAAACAAGAGGAAAATGAAGAATGAGTGGAAGATAAGGAAACATCTTAATATGAGGTGCTAAATGTTAAGGGTCTTACGACTCTTATCAACAATTCCACTGATGGTGATCACAACATGTGTGACGATGATATCTCTCATACTGTCCAAGAGTCAAGTCAGAATCCAGAACATACTTGGTTCCTTGATAGTGGATGCTCTGGAAGCATGGCTGGTCTCAAGTACCTCTTAACAAATTTTATGGAGAAACTTGGTTCGATGGTGGACTTTGGTGACTATAGTGAAGGAATTTTCACGACGTTGGAACATTTGAGAGCATGGCATTAAAGCTGAAGAGTGTGTTCTATGTCAAGGGTCTAAAAAGCAATCTTATCTCCATCAGTTAACTTTGTGATGCTGGTTACAAGGTTCCCTTTGATTGAAATGAAGGAAATCTTTTTGAATCTAAGAAAAAAATTGTGTTCACTGCACTTAGGGACAACAACATTTATAAAATTTGATTTTATTTGTTTAGACAATGCTACTTTATGACTTTACATTATGCTTTGCTACCTTAAAACTTCTGAACATATGCTGCTAAAATTTTAGTTTACTATTACTTTTCTGCTTCAAATAATTCTTCCTAACTTTTATTTTACCAAAGGAGTATACATTGTACATTTTGCTACATACATTACCAATGTATGTTCTTTTATCTCACCTTCTATATCTTATGATCTTCTGTCTTCATCTCAACATTAATCATAACTGATTTGTTTCTCTAGAAAAGATCAGTATATCATTCCTTCGGTACAACATCTTTAGAGTAGATCTAATTGAAGCTGGCTCTGCATCCTTTCTTTAGCGCCAACTGCTCACTCCCTGACGTTGATGCTGTGACATCCGGCAAGACTACGTCAAACAAAGTCAACAAGTCTACCCAGTCAACTCGACTTGTACTAATACATTAAGGTTTAAGACTATCGTTCTTGGTGTATGTTTTACAATTATAATACAAAGTATATATAACTCTCTCTCCCAAATCTCTCTGTGTATCTCAAATATCTCCTAAATCTCTCTATGTATCGCAAATCTCTCCCAAATCTCTTTATGTATCCTAAATCTTTGCCAAATCTCTCTATGAATTTCAAATCTCTCTCAAATCTCCCTATGTAATTTCCTTAGTTGAAACCAACTCAAAACGAAAGGAGAAAACTTGAAAGAGCAAGCTCAGTTCGGAACCTCTTAAGTGACTTCGGACCTTTTAAAGCAACCGGGCATCTTCGCACCTAGGAGCCTCTTGACTCCAGAACTTTTGAATTGCTCTGGACAATCTCGCATCGGAAGTCCTCACAGCTTCGGAAGATCTCGCATCTCGTAAGGAATCGATTCCGGAAGCCTCACATTCTCGGAACAGTTGTTGACCCACTTCGGAACTCGTAGCCTGACTTCACACCTTCGGTCCAGACCTGCTGACTTTGCATTTGACTCCGGAACCAGAAAAGGGACTTCGGAACTAATGGTTTGACTCCGAAATTTGAGAAATAGCTCTGGAGTTCACCATTTGACTCCGGAATTCAAAGATTGACTCCGAAACTCACATTTTGACTCAGGATTTTTGACCATTTCGGACCATTTAATCATTTTAAGAAAGTTTGACGTCGAGAATCCCACCAAACTCGTATTTTTCAAAACTTAGACCCCTTAATCCCCTATTTTATGCCAAATTTGATCATTTAAAAATGATATTTAAGATTTATAAAGGTATTATTCTAAATCATAAGATGTGAATAAGATAAGGACAAGAGTGTTGACTTTGTTGATTAGACACTTTTCCCCATTTCCCCATGTATTTTAATATTCAACATGTATCCATGAAATTAACCAACGGATTCCAAAGAAAATATCATATCAAAATTCCTACTCCCTATATATGGATGATTTCCTTTCAAAGAGCCCACCATCTCTTGTCATATTACCTCTTGTCTACTTCCATTTTTCTTTCTCAAGAGTAACTTCAAGCTTCAAAAGAAGCTAATGTCGCACCCCAAACCGAATTGGCGGAAACGTTCTGGTGCAGAGGACGTTATGTACAGTATCATAACAATGCATAATAGTAAAAACAAGCAACAACATCCATTGCATTAATAGAATAGTTAAATACATGTGTGTTCTCTTGTAAGGTTTAAATGACACCAAAATGTACAATCAAAATAAAGACGAGTCTTGGATCCACTCCGTCCATCAAAAGCTGCATGGGTGTACCTGTCTTACTGGTTCCCTGAGAATACAAGTTATTTTGAAAGAGAGCATCAGCATAAAAAGGTGGTGAGTTCATAAGTATTTGGTGTCATTTAGTAGTTAAAAACCTCAAAATGTTTGTATTTGAAACCTTGTAGAGTTTGTAAAGTTTTCCCAGCAAATCCTATATTTCCTGCTTATAATTAATGTAGCGTTCTACTTGAGGCTCGACTGTTCTACACGTTTGTTTTTGTATAAAAATGTAATGTTTACATGTGTACTTGTAATAGTAGGGAAAATATAGTAATACTTCGTTACTGCGCAAAAGTGTGTTTCCTCCCATTTATTTCTATCATTTACTAGGAAAATAGTGTTTTCTACCTCAGCAGTGACACTGCTGACTATGAAATGATAAAAATGAAGACTCAAGGTCGTATTAAATGTAATATACTCCTTGGTGAGTCTTATTGCCTTTAATTTTTAGTTGGTTAATTAAAGGTTTAGATGTGAATTAGTTTGCAACCATGCTGATCGATGGTTGAATACTTGACGACCTTCTGGCGTCATAAAATAGTAAGGTGACATTTTGTCACCCCTTGTCGTTATCGGATGGGACTGTAGCTAGCAGTCGGGTTGTGAGAGTGTCTGTCCCGTATAGATCTATACACACGATATGCGCTCTCCCTCCAGGAGACTCTGGTTACAATGTGATACAACAAAGTATTGTTGTATCATGAAATAGTATTTCACATTCTAGTTATCATATTCTAGTGTTTGTATAGTATGTTATAGTATATTGAATGTTCTCTATGTACTAGTGTATAGTATGTTCTCTTGTATAGTATAGTGTATGTTCTCTTAGTTTCTCATCATAGTATGTTCTTTCTATTTCTCATAATACTAAGTTTGTATAGACTCATAAATGAACTAACTCTTGTATGTTTCATTGTACTAGTCATAGTGAGTAGTAATCTCTTAAACTATACCTATTATAGTTTACTGGTAATGTTGTTTGTATGCCTTTGCTACCCAAAGGTATTGAACTGGAGTAAAAGCTTTTATATCTAAACACACACACACACACACACACATATATATATATATATATATATATAGGATATATAACTAAGATTTCAACGACATTCGGACAAATAACAGGGCACTCTAAGTCCATGACCAAACAAGGAACATGTAATAATGTAAGCTGTCAGTCCTAAGTCCTTCAAATCTTACTTATATAAATATATCTGTATAGACATGAGTTTGACAATAGTATAAGTTTAAAAGAGTTTGATAAAGGATTTAGCATTTAAAAAAGTTTGAAAATATGTTTGAAAAGTAGTTTGATTGATAACACCTTTTGAAAAGTAAAAAAATCTGTGTGATTTACAGTTATTAATCACATGTGATTGATATAATAACTTATGGATTCAACTTATATTCCCCCCTCCCCCATAAAAGCATTTAAAATCATTTAAAAGGTTGATTAAGGGGTATGAACTCACCTGTAGAGAGTGGTTCTGATGCGTGGTTGGAAGAGGATTGCAGAGTGTCAGGTGTAACCTGGAGCACATAATGATCATAATAGACACATATAGACACGTATGTATGTGAATTTAGTGTATAGACGACTAAATAAGAAGAGTAACATCCTTATTGGCTACGAAACTCAATGATTTATGGGATACAATCACATATGATTGCATAACTAGGGTATATGGCCACCCCATAGAGTTTACGGTCAAAAAGGTATGACCAATGGAGTTCACGGTCTAAGTGTTCACGGTTCTTGGAGTTTACGGTCTTAGATGTTTATGGTATAATGACCTTACGGTCATGGAGTTCACGACGTAAGAAGATTCATTCGTAAAATCATCAAATCTTGCACAATTGATGGTTTTCAAGGGCTTCATTCAAAGGCATCGGATTCTAGGGACCATGCTTAGCCTTAGGAAGGGTAAAGGCTATAATAACACCCTTTATAAGGTTTACGGTCTATGAAGATTCATAGGACCGTAAACTATTTTTTTTCATGCAAAGAATGATGATCTTGACTCTAAAATGAAGGATTGTAACCAGATTCATGAAAGGGAATATGATACTTACGGTTTTGAAGGCAAAGAAGGTGTTTTTGGTCCAAAACACAACCGTGTTCTTGAGTATGTTTGATGATCTAGATAAAAGATGAAATCCTTGGATGAATCAAGAGTGAAACATGGATTTGGTATGGATCTAACACACAAAGAAGGAATCACTTACTTGTTCTTTAAGATTTGGAAGCAAATGTTTATGCTTTTTGAGAGAGAATCGGTTCAAAGTCTTGAAAGAGGGAAAGAATGATCAAAATGATCATCCACCATATATATAGGTATGGGTTTATGGTCACCATGACCGTAAACTCATTGGTCTTGACCGTAAACTCCCTTTTTGAGGAGTTTTGCTGTTGCAGGCAGTTAAAAACTTAAGCTGCTATTTCCAATCTCTTATTCATTTGGAGTACTAGGGTTAGAACACTCAAAACAGGTTCCAAACAGTGATAACTGGAAGCAAAATGAGTCTAACACTGATAAATTTGAATGTTTACACAAGTTAGAAATTTCGGGTTGTCGCATCATCCCCCCGTTGGAGGGAATTTCGTCCCGAAATTAAAGTTTAAGCAACTAAGTTATGACAAATAACTAAGCGAAAAGATGACGATATTTCAATTTCATTTGATCTTTTCGCTCCCAAGTGAATTTAGGTCCTCGCTTAGCATTCCAGCAAACCTTCACTATCGGGATATGACTTTGCTTCGTTCGTTTGACCTCTCGGTCCATGATCTATACAGGTTCTTCCACGAAGTTAAGGCTCTCGTTGATATCGATCTCGTCGAGTGGGATTACAAGAGTCTCATCAGATAGACACTTTTTCAAGTTGAGACGTGGAAGGTAGAGTGTACGTTGTTGAGTTTGCGGGGTAGATTGAGTTTGTAAGCTACAAGGTCGATTCTAGCGAGAATATCAAAAGGCCCTATGTACCTTGTATTGAGCTTTCCACGCTTTCCGAAGCGTATCAAGCCCTTCTAGGGCGAGACTTTCAAAAGGACTCGGTCTCCCACCTGGAAGTGCTAAGGTTTTCTTTGTTTGTCAGCGTAGCTTTTCTGTCGGTCTCTTGAGGCTTTCAATTGTTCACGAATCTGAACGATCTTCTTTGTTGTTTCCCGAATAATCTCCGGACTGGTGAGAGTGCTGTCAGGAACTCGTCCTTTAGCTAACTGGGTGTCACCCATCTCAGCCCATCATAGAGGGGATCTGCACTTCTGGCTATAGAGGGCTTCAAATGGAGCAACCTTTATGCTCGTGTGATAACTATTGTTGTAGTAAAACTTGACAAGGGGTAAATGAGTATCCCATGCCTTCCCAAAGTCTATCGCACAGGATCGCAACATATCTTCCAAGATTTGGATAGTTCTCTCACTTTGTCCGTCGGTCTGTGGATGGTAGGCTGTACTCATGTCCAGCCTCATTCCTAAGGAGCTTTGTAGTGACTGCCAGAATCTCGAAGTGAATCTACTATCTCTATCGGAGATAATGGATATAGGAATACCTTGCAGTCGTACTATCTCTCGAATGTATGTTCTTGTGAGCTTCTCCATCTTGTATGTTTACTTGATGGGCAGGAAGTGTGCAGATTTGGTCAATCTATCGACGATGACCCAAATGGTGTCAAGTCCACCCGTTGTCTTGGGTAACTTGGTTATGAAGTCCATTGTGATCCGCTCCCACTTCCATTCAGGTATCTCCGGTTGTTGAAGTAAACCTGATGGGATCTGGTATTCGACCTTAACCTTTGCGCAAGTAAGCCATTTACTCACAAAGGTAAAAATCTCTGCTTTCATGTTAGGCCACCATTATAACTTTTTAAGATCTAGACAGATCTTATCTAAACCTAGGTGAATGTAATATCAAGTGTTGTGTGCTTCGGACATGACCAAGTCTCTGAAGCCACCGTGTTTCGGTGTCTAGATCCGGTCCATCAAATAATAGGCTCCTCCACCCTTGACTTCCAAGTTCTTACCCATCCCTCTCAGGGATTCACTCGCCACGTTTTCAGGCTTCAAGGCTTCAAGCTGAGCCTCCTTAATTTGGATGGATAAGTGTGAATGGATAGTCATAGTCAAAGATTTGACCTTACGACCAGAGTATTCTTTTTCGACTTAGGGAGTCAGCCACTACGTTGGCTTTACCAGGATGATAGCGAATTTCGCATTCGTAGTCATTGAGTAGCTCGACCCACCGTCATTGTCTCACGTTGAGCTCCTTCTGGTCAAATATGTGTTGTAAGCTTTTGTGGTCTGTAAAAATAGTGCTTTTCGTACCATACAGGTAGTGTCTCCAGATCTTCAGACCAAACACAACTGCTCCTAACTCAAGATCGTGTGTGGTGTAGTTTACTTCGTGCGTCTTCAGCTGTCTTGAGGCATAGGTGATGACCGTACCTCGTTGCATCAGAACACAGCCGAGCCCCTGATTGGATGCATCGCAATATACTACGAAGTCTTTTATCCCTTTGGGGAGGGATAGTATCGGTGCTGTGCATAGGGCTCGCTTCAGCGTTTGGAACACCTTCTCTTGTTTCTCTTCCCAGTCAAAGGCCACACCCTTCTTGGTCAATGTCGTAAGAGGTTTCACAATTCACGAGAAGGTTTGAATGAATCGGCGATAGTAGCCAGCGAGGCCTAGAAATTGACAAATCTCTATAGGCGTCTTCGGTGCTGACCAATTCTCAATGGCTTTAATTTTGGAAGGGTCCACGTGGATTCCTTCTTCGCTAACCACGTGTGCTAAGAATTCGACTCTTCGGATCCAAAATTCGCATTTAGAGAACTTTGCGTAGAGTTTCTTAGTTTGTAGGGTTCCTAGGACTGTCGTAGATGGTCACTATGTTCCTCCTTACTTCGAGAGTAGATAAGTATGTCATCTATGAAGACGATGATGAACTAATCCAAGTAAGGACGACATACCCTATTCATTAAGTCCATGAATACTGCGGGCGCATTGGTCAATCTTATTGGCATTAATACAAACTCATAGTGTCCATAACGAGTTCGGAAGGCTATCTTTGGAACATCCTCCTCAACCACTCGTAATGGGTGATACCCGGATCTCAAATCGATCTTTGAAAAATAGCTCGCCCCTTGTAGCTGATCGAATAAATCATGTATACGGGGTAGGGGATAACGATTTTTAACGGTCAGCTTGTTCATTTCTCTGTAATCAATACACATTTGGAACGAGTCGTCTTTCTTTTTCATGAACAAGAACGGCGCTCCCCAAGGCGAGAAGCTTGGTCTTATAAAGCCCTTGCTGATCAGTTCGTTAAGTTGACCAGATAGTTCTTGCATCTCTGCTGGGGCTATACGATAGGGCGATTTGGCTACGGGAGTAGCCCCAGGAACTAAGTCGATCCTGAATTCTATTTTTCGTTGAGGTGGTAACCCTAGTAGTTCTTTCGAAAAGACATCGGGGAAGTCGCATACTATGGGGAGGTCTTTTAGATCTTTTGTTTCTAGGTTCACATCGACTATATGAGTAAGGAATGCATGATATTCCTTTCGTAGGTACTTCTGGGCTTGCATACACAAGATGATACGAAGATTCGTACTAGGTTTGTCTCTGTAGATCAACAAGGTTTCGCTATTCGGTAGGTTTAGACGAACTGCCTTATCGAAACACAAAATATCGGTACGATGGAGACTCAACTAGTCCATACCCACAATGACGTTGAAACTCTTGATTGACACTAGTATGAGGTTGATTGGAAATAAATAGTTATCTAGCGTGAGGGTACAACCTATGTAAATTTCGTTAGAACTCTCTGTCTTTCCGTTAGCCATTTCTACGATGAAGGTTTCTTTTAGTTCTTCCGGTGCTTGATTAAGTAAGTGTTTAAATTTTTTGTTCACGAAGCTCCTTTCTGCCCCACTATCAAATAAGACACATGCATATGAGTTATTGAGGAGAAACCTACCCATGACCACTGTGGGGTCTACCACGGCTTCATTGTGACCAATATCAAGTAGTCTCCCTGCTCCACCCGCATTCCTAGCTTTAGGGTAGTTTCTTTTGAAGTGCCTATTCTCGCCACACCCGTAGCAGGCCTGACTTACTGCTGTATCAGAGACCTGGGTGATGGGTCTTGGTGGTACTTTGCAAAATCGGATTGTATGGCCCTTCCGGTCGCAGTTGGTGCAAGGAATTTCCCGGCAGGGGCCGTTGTGGTGAAAATTGCACTTAGTGCATTTGGGTAGACTCCCTGCATATGGCTTTGTTGGTACAGGGACAACAGGATTTGTGGCAGCATGGACAGCCACAACCTGTTGGTTCTTGGAAGAAGGTTGAGCTGACTTGTCCTTCTTTCGGTCCCCGCGCTTTCTCTTGTTTTCAGCCGTTTTGGTTGGTGTTGAGGTAGTAGTTGTGGTTGTTGTCGGAGGAGAAGGAAACTCGTGATCGATAAGCCTTTAGGCCAATTGCTTAGCACTATCAAAGGTTGCAGGGTTCGATGCTTGCACGTTTCCTCGATATGGGGGTACTAAACCCCAGATGTATCTCTCAATTTTGTTGATTTCGGTTGGGATCATGTTAGGGCATAAAGTCACTAAATCACTAAATCTGGATGTATACGTCACTATGTCGAAACCCTTCATCTTAAGGCTCCATAGTTCCTCTTCGAATTTTTGAACTTCGCCCCTTGGGCAGTACTTGTTTGCCATCAGATCCTTCAGTGTTTCCTAGCCCATAGCGTTAGCCGCTACTCTTGCGATTGATTTGACATGGCCATTCCACCACGTCAAAGCCCTTTCAGTGAAGGTGCAGGCAGCAAATTTTATCTTGCTTCCTTCAGGACAAGAGCACATCTCAAAGATTGCTTCCGTTCTTTATATCCATTGGGACAGTGCAATGATCCCTCCGGTTCCGTTGAAGAACTCGGGTTTGCAACTTATGAAGTCTTTATAGGTACACTTCCGTGTACGCGGTTGCCTTTCACCATGGTTAGAGTAGGTGCCCGTACCAGCTCCACTAGCACCACCAGAATTTACTTGGGTCATGGCTGCAGCCGTAGTTGCGGTCACAGCAGCCTGAAAAATCATCACATCGAACTGCGGAGAGGTGGTGGTGGTGGAGTTTGATTTACAGGCGTGCCTCTGGCCGGATGCTTGCGAGGCGGCATCTTTCACTAAAATTTTATAGAGATGATGATAATAGTAAGAATCAATTGTAAGTATAATGAGAGTGATCCATGGGCTAAATCGCCATAGCCCAACCAGTGAATGAGTGTATATTTGAAGCAGATACACAATAGTAGAATAGGGGATCGAAACACAAGAGCAAAGATTTTTCAACAGATTAGATAGTTGTCAATATTTCTGGTAGTAATGATGTAAATGGGTTCGGGAAAAATGACGTAACTGTAGGTCTTACATCAAACCATATATGGAAAATGTTGACAGCTCAGTAGTCTAGATAATGAACTTGAAAAGACAGGAATATTTTACAGACAAGTGCTTCATAGAGCATACATAAGAAAGGCTATTCCTTAATCCAAAAGAAAAGATGAGTCAACATATTCTACCGACGGTGGGTACCCCTCGGGTGAATCCTCAAGCTTGCCAGTTGAGGTTCCATGTTAAGGAGGTGTCGTTCATAAACTCTCGGGCGTACCCGGAGTTCTATGACTTCAGCCCGAGTTGTAGCGAGCTCTTGCTGTAGGGCCTTATGGTATCTCCTAGACCTCTCACGAGCATCTTTAAGATGAATGGTGCAGATGGTATGCATTCTCGCATTGGCATCAACCTCCGTGATGCGATGGAGAGTTGTCTTGCCCTGGATTTCGTTCCGAGCAACTCTGCAGACTAGGATTGGCAAGGCCCTGTCTGCTGAGCCTCCTTCGCTCAGGTCGTAAAAGCTTCGGTCTCCATTGAATGGGATGGGTTGATTCTGTTTTTGGCTCCATGTTTCCAAGCTTTCCACCCATGGAGGCATCAGACCTTGAAAAGCCAGATGAGGGTTAGGTTTTGGGATAGGAGCCACAGGAGGTAGGTTATTGACTTCAGGCTCAGAGTTAGAACCATCCGAAAAGCCTTCTGCGAGGTGATCATCATCTGGCTCATCTTCAAGCCATCCTGCATTGCCTTGATTTGGGAAGTACGGATCGCCAGGAGGACGAAATCTAGCCATGATATCTACGTGAGAAAAAGGATAAAGAAATAATTAATAGACGTCCTAATTACCTAATTATAAGATGATCCTTATAAGTTACTTCAATACATGTATAGTGCATACCAGTTATATGTAATCAAAACAGGATAGACCTTCGAAAAAGTGACCCTAACTCTAAACCCACAACTAAACAAGGAATAGGGAGTAAAGCAAAGATCACAGCTTCTTAGTCTATGGCATCTTAGTTACATATAACCTTAGCGTATCCACTTAGCAACTATTCACCTACTAATAAAGACCTTTTTAGTTCTCAAATAAGTAATTATAGTAACACAAAATACTCCTATAGTATTTTAGGTTAATGTTCTGTTTCAATGTTCTCATTGTAGTAGTGTTGGTAAGTTCCTAGACTTGTTGCAACCTCACAACCATTCTTAGGAACAAGCTAGTCACTCCTTGGAAAAATATAGTTGATCCGGATATATCACTCCCAGATTTGACTATATGTCTCTAAGCCTAATTGTCCTGTTCAACAATCGTAATACTTTTGTTCTGTTCTGGTATGATACTGACCTTGGTATGAATATATCTGTGTATACTTAGTAAAATATTTTATTTAGAAGTATAAACTCTTGGTCAGAGTATTTTAATCCCGTTGTGTTTATAGTTTGTATATCTTTTATGGGTTGATATACTCGCTTCACTATAAACAATGCTCTGATACCAATCTGTCGCACCCCCAAATCGAATTGGCGGAAACGTTCTGGGGCGGAGGACGTCATGTACAATATCATAACAATGCATAATAGTAAAAACAAGCAACAACATCCATTGCATTAATAGAATAGTTAAATACATGTGTGTTCTTTTGTAAGGTTTAAATAACACCAAAATGTACACCAAAATAAAGACGAGTCTTGGATCCACTCCGTCCTTCAAAAATCTGCATGGGTGTACCTGTCTTACTCGTTCCTTGAGAATAAAAGTTATTTTGAAAGAGAGCATCAGCATAAAAAGGTGGTGAGTTCATAAGTATTTGGTGTCATTTAGTAGTTAAAAACCTCAAAATGTTTGTATTCGAAACCTTGTAAAGTTTGTAAAGTTTTCCCAAAAAATCCTATATTTCCTGTTTATAATTAATGTAGCCTTCTACCTGAGGCTTGACTGCTCTACCTATTTGTTTTTGTATAAAAATGTAATGTTTACAAATGTACTTGTAATAGTAGGGAAAATATAGTAATACTTCGTTACTGCGCAAAAGTATGTTTCCTCCCATTTATTTCTATCATTTACTAGGAAAATAGTGTTTTCTACCTCAGCAGTGACACTGCTGACTATGAAATGATAAAAATGAAGACTCAAGGTCGTATTAAATGTACTATACTCCTTGGTGAGTCTTATTGCCTATAATTTTTAGTTGGTTAATTAAAGGTTTAGATGGAATTATTTTGCAACCATGCTGATCGATGGTTGAATACTTGATGACCTTCTGGCGTCATAAAATAGTGAGGTGACATTTTGTCACCCCTTGGCGTTACCGGCTGGGACTGTAGCTAGCAGTCGGGTTGTGGGAGTGTCTGTCCCGTATAGATCTATACACACGATATGCGCTCTCCCTCCAGGAGACTCTGGTTACAATGTGATACAACAAAGTATTGTTGTATCATGAAATAGTATTTCACATTCTAGTTATCATATTCTAGTGTTTGTATAGTATGTTATAGTATATTGAATGTTCTCTATGTACTAGTGTATAGTATGTTCTCTTGTATAGTATAATGTATGTTCTCTTAGTTTCTCATCATAGTATGTTCTTTCTGTTTCTCATAATAGTAAGTTTGTATCGACTCATAAGTGAACTGACCCTTGTATGTTTCATTGTACTAGTCATAGTGAGTAGTAATCTCTTAAACTATACTTATTATAGTTTACTAGTAATTGTCACACCCCCAAACCAGAATGGCGGAAACATTCGGGGGTGGATGACTTCACGTAGTATCACAACCATTGAATATTGTAAAGAAAGTAACACAACCATCACATATATAATGAAAACGTATGTTGTTGCGTTATACATAATAGCAAAAGAATATTACAATGAGATGATAAATGTTCAATAATAAAACATCTTTAGTGTTTCCTTCTCCAAAAGCTGGTGGCTACCTGTATTACTGATTCCCTGAGAAATACAAGTGGTTTCGAAAAAGTGTCAACAATTAAGTTGGTGAGTTCATAAGTGTTTTGCATTGAAAAGTATGTCCTTTTTGATGGTAAATCGATGAACGAGGTTTTCAGAAAATCCAATATTTTCTATAAATGATTTGAAAAGTTTCCCGTGTTGGAGTGCATTAGTGTTTTCCATGCTTGAATAATAGTGATAACATTTGTATTAACAATAAAATGGAAAACTGAAATGCATGTATGAATCTCGTAAATCTAACTTGTTTTTATACTTTTATGTGAGTTTTATAACCATGCTATTGACAATGATGGCCTGTAACAACGTTCTTCAGGCGTTGGAACTGTTATGACATTTGTCACCCCAGGCCTGCCGGCCTAGCTGTAGCTAACAACTTAGGTGTGGGATTGTCAATCCCGTATAGATCTATACACAAGTATCACGCTCCCCCTACAAGGGATTATGGTATATAATACAGGACTTAATAATGCATACTCGAACGTACGTGAAGCTGTCTCACATTACTAGGTATAAACAGATTTACGATGATAAAAGACTGTACTTCTTTTGAAAGCATTTCATTTGTCGAGATGTATATGTAAAATGTATGAATCACTTGAATACTATGCTCATTATAGTTTGCCAAAAGTATGTTCCCATTTGGTAATAACAACTTGGTGATATAATATCCCTTTAAAACATAAAGTTATTTTTGTATCAACACTCTATAAGAATGATATTATAAAAATAATACTTTGATTTGTAATGTACTTGTATTTCCCCCCCCCCCCTAAAACGTGAAAAGAATTGAAAAGTAGGGGTATGAACTCACTCGTTTCGAAGAGAGAGGCTAGGGTTGAGCAGAACTTCGTCCGCGGATGGTTGCGTCGTCGGGCTCTTCGGGGATCTCTGCAGCGTAAATCTTCCGTCGGGGGCTCGAGTGCGGAAACCGAGGTGAGAAAAATGGTCTCTGGAACTCAGTGGTATGGGAGAATGACTGAGAAGTTGTGAAAGTGTGCAAAAACTCGAAGCTGAACCTTTCTATTTATAGGCTGGAATTGCCTCGTACGCGGGGCGTAATTTTGGAGTACGCAGGGCGTACTCACGTACGCAGCGCGTACGTCGTTACGCTGGGCGTAATATGGCGTCATGGCTTACGACTCCTGTCTAGCTAAGCGTAGCTTGGGCGGGCCGATGGGACTCGACTCTGGGTCTAGTACGCGGGGCGTACTCCCAGAGTACGCGGGGCGTAATCCCTGCTTCCGACTTCTAAATTCCGTAACTTTCGCGTACGATCTCCGTTTTTCGCGTTCTTTATATCCACGCGTAGGTGAGATTATGCTCTACAATTTTCATTTAGACTCCGTCGGCTAGTTTTGACTTTATTTTTAATGATATATTTTTAATAGGCCGGGCCTCCTAAAGTTCGTTAAAAATTCATAGGTTCTTTATTCGACGTCGGTTTTCGTCTGTCTTTTTATTGTTTTATTACTACTGAGGAGATCTTCAACTTTCGTTTAGGTTGCGTTAGCTAAATAACACTCGATCTTCAATCCGAGTTTTTAGCCCTCTACTACTGTTACGAAACTTTGAAAATTCGTAACTTCTTCATACGAGGTCCAATTTGGGCGATCTTTTTATGTACGTTCACCTTTCAACGATATCTACGACTTTTTTTTAGATACTTAAGGCTTAAAATGCATTTTATTGAGATTCTACTTTTTACGTCAAATAATGTTTTAACGTCGCGTCGTAAATATACGAGTGGTTATAATTTCTTCAATATAACCCGGTTTTGAGCGTTCTTTATGTTTTTGGAAACCCTGGCATGATATCTAATATTCGATGCATCCCAACTTAGATACTTGAACACTTTATTTTCGAGGTTAATTTCGTTGTTTTTAGCTTTCGAGTGTTTACAATGCTTTTTGGGAAAAATAGGGTTGTCACATCATCCTCCTGTTAAGGGAATTTCGTCCCGAAATTTAATCTAAGATAGAGTTTACAGTTTTAGGAAAAAGATGCGGGTACTTTTGTTTCATCTGATCTTCGCGTTCCCAGGTGTATTCAGGTCCTCGCTTGGCGTTCCAGCGGACCTTTACAATGGGTATGCGGCTTTGTTTAGTCCTTTTGATTTCCCGATCCATGATCTCTACTGGTTCCTCCACAAATTGAAGGTTTTCATTTATTGCAATTTCGTCTAGAGGGACGACAAGGGTCTCGTCGGATAAGCACTTCTTTAGATTTGATACGTGAAAGGTGGGGTGTACGTTGTGGAGTTCCTGAGGTAGTCTAAGTTTGTAGGCCACTGGACCGATTCTGGCAAGGATCTCGAATGGTCCGATGTATCTAGGGTTCAGTTTCCCACGTTTTCCGAAGCGTATTAAACCTTTCCAAGGTGAGACTTTGAGTAGGACATGGTCTCCAACTTGGAATTCCAAGGGTTTGCGTCTCTTATCTGCGTAACTCTTTTGTCTATCTCTTGATGCTTTTAGACGTTCTCGGATTTGAACAATTTTCTCCGTAGTCTCCCTTATGATTTCTGGTCCAGTGAGCGTGTTGTCAGTTGCTTGTCCTTTTGCTAGTTGCGTGTCCCCTACTTCGGCCCAGCACAAAGGTGACCTGCATTTGCGGCCATAAAGGGCTTCGAACGGGGCAGCCTTGATGCTGGTGTGGTAGCTATTGTTGTACGAGAACTCGACCAATGGTAGATGTGTGTCCCATGCTTTGCCAAAGTCGATTACGCAAGCTCTCAGCATGTCTTCTAGGGTTTGTATAGTTCTTTCACTCTGGCCGTCGGTTTGTGGGTGATAAGCGGTACTCATGTCTAGTCTTGTCCCCAAAGCTTTTTGTAGCGACTGCCAGAACCTTGAGGTGAATCTACTATCTCGGTCCGAGATAATGGACATGGGCACACCATGCAGTCGTACAATTTCTCTGAGGTATGTTCTTGTTAACTTCTCCAATTTATCCGTCTCTTTGATCGGTAGGAAATGTGCTGACTTAGTTAACCTGTCGACAATTACCCAAATGGTGTCGAGTCCGCTTGTTGTCTTGGGCAACTTTGTTATGAAATCCATGGTTATTCGCTCCCACTTCCATTCGGGTATTTCTGGTTGTTGTAATAAACCCGAGGGCTTCTGATATTCCACCTTGACTTTGGCACATGTTAGGCATTTGCTTACGTAGGTAGCAATTTCGGCTTTCATGTTTTGCCACCAGTACAATTTCTTGAGATCGAGATACATCTTATCGGAGCCGGGATGTATGGAGTATCGTGTTTTATGGGCTTCGTCCATAACGATTTCTCTGAATCCACCAAACTTCGGTATCCAAATTCGATCCATGAAATAACGAATTCCGTTGTTCTTGGTCTCAAGGTTCTTATCCATTCCTCTTAGGGCTTCTCCTGTCACATTTTCGGATTTCAAGGCTTCTATTTGGGCTTCCTTGATTTGCGTGAACAGGTGTGAATGGATTGTCATAGTTAGGGATTTCACTCGGCGACCTGAGTACTCCTTCCGACTGAGTGCATCAGCCACTACATTAGCCTTTCCGGGGTGATACCGGATTTCGCACTCGTAATCACTTAGTAGTTCTACCCATCGCCTCTGTCTCATGTTGAGTTCCTTCTGGTTGAGGATATGTTGGAGGCTTTTATGATCAGTGAAGATGGTACATTTTGTGCCGTAGAGATAGTGTCTCCATATCTTCAGAGCGAAGACGACTGCTCCTAGCTCAAGATCATGCGTTGTGTAGTTCACTTCGTGCGTCTTTAGTTGTCTTGAGGCGTAGGCGATGACCTTCCCTCTTTGCATTAAGACACACCCAAGTCCTTGGTTTGAAGCATCACAATAGACCACGAAGTCCTCCGTTCCTTCTGGCAAGGTTAGGATGGGCGCACTACATAAGGCTCGCTTTAGTGTCTGAAATGCACCGTCTTGTTTTTCTCCCCAGTCGAAGGTCACATTCTTCTGGGTTAGGGTGGTAAGTGGCTTGGCAATCTTTGAAAAGTTCGGTATGAATCTTCGGTAATACCCGGCGAGTCCCAAAAATTGCCGGATTTCTGTAGGGGTTCTTGGAGTAGTCCAACTATCTATTGCCTTTATTTTGGAGGGGTCCACGTGTATTCCTTCTTTGCTTACAACATGTCCTAGGAAATCCACTTCCCGAATCCAAAATTCACATTTGGAAAATTTTGCGTAAAGTTTCTCTGCCCTTAATGTTTCCAATACTTGGCGGAGGTGTTTGCTGTGTTCTTCCTGGCTTCTTGAATAGATGAGTATATCATCTATGAACACGATCATGAACTTGTCCAGGAAGGGACGACATACTCGGTTCATCAAGTCCATGAACACTGCTGGAGCATTCGTCAATCCGAAGGGCATTACCACAAATTCGTAGTGACCATAACGTGTTCGGAAAGCCGTTTTGGGGATGTCTCCTTCCAGTACTCGTAGTTGGTGATAACCAGACCTTAGATCGATCTTTGAGAAGTAGCTTGCCCCCTGCAGTTGGTCGAATAGATCGTCTATGCGCGGTAAGGGATATCGGTTCTTGATTGTGAGTTTGTTTAGCTCCCGATAATCGATGCACATGCGAAAGGATCCGTCCTTCTTCTTCACAAATAGGACTGGCGCTCCCCATGGTGAGAAACTTGGTCTGATGAATCCCTTGCTTAGCAGCTCGTTTAATTGACTGGATAGTTCCTGCATCTCGGCTGGAGCTAAACGGTACGGCGACTTTGCTACAGGGGTAGCCCCGGGGATTAAGTCGATTCTGAACTCGACTTGACGTTCCGGTGGGATTCCTGGAAGATCTTCTGGGAAAATATCCGGGAAGTTGCAGACTTCCGGAATATCTTTAATGTTTTTCGATTCTCGTTTCTTGTCTACTACGTGGGCTAGAAAGGCATGATATTCCTTACGAAGATACTTTTGTGCTTTAATACAGGAAATGATTTGTAAACTTGAACTAGGTTTGTCGCCATAAATGACAAGAGTTTCACCGTTTGGCAGATTTAAGCGAACAGCCCTTTCGTGGCAAAGGATATCGTCATGGTGAAGGCTCAACCAGTCCATACCGATGATGACATCGAAAGTTCTTATGGAAATGGGCATAAGATCGACTTGAAACAAGTGCTCGTTTAAATTTAGTGTGCACCCTACGTATAAATCGTTTGCGTGTTCTGTTTTACCGTTTGCCATTTCTACAGTGAATATTTTATTGAGTGGTTGGGGTTCTTGATTAAGTAGGTGTTTGAATTTATGACTCACAAAACTTCTCTCCGCACCGCAGTCAAAAAGTATGCATGCATAAGTGTTGTTGAGTAGAAACGTACCCGTAACCACCGTGGGGTCCGCTATTGCTTCTCTCTGTCCTACTGCCAGCACTCTCCCCACACCGCCAATATTCCTTTCCTTGGGACAATCCCTCCTGAAGTGTCCAGTCTCTCCGCACCCATAACATGCCCGGCTTACCCCAGTTCCAGGAACCTGAGTAATTGGTCGTGCCGGTGCTTTACAGAAACGGGCTGTGTGCCCTTTCCTGTCACAGTTCTTGCAGTGCATCTCGCGACAAATACCATGGTGATGGTAGTTGCACTTGCTGCACTTGGGCAGAATCCCTGCATATGGTTTTGTTGGTGCAGAGGTAGCAGGAGTTGTGGTGGGGGTAGTAGCAGCATAAACCGCAACCATTTGTTTCTTTGAAGGTTCTTGTGAAGTTTGCCCCTTCCTTTTGTTCCAAAATTTCTTCTTGTTGTTGTTGTTGGCATTGATTTCATTGTTGCTGTTCCCTTTGGTTGGTTCAGCCATAATCGCCGCGACTCCTTGACAGACACCATGATCAACAAGAGATTGCGCTAGTTCCTTGGCGCTGGCGAAAGTCAAGGGTCTGGAAGCTAGCACACTTCCTCGAAGTTGGGGTGATAGTCCCCAAATGTATCTCTCAACCTTTTGGCTCTCCAGGGTTAACATTCCTGGGCAAAGTGTTATTAAGTCACTGAACCTATTGGTGTAACCAGCTATGTCCGATCCTACCATCGAGAGGTTCCACAGTTCCTGTTCAAGCTTCTGAATCTCGCCTCTTGGGCAGTATTCTCGAAGGAGCATTCTTTTCAGGTTTTCCCAACCCATGGAGTTTGCCACCACCAGGGTTAGTGTCTGGACGTGGCCGTTCCACCATGTCAGGGCGCGTTCAGAGAAAGTAAAAGCGGCGAATTTTACTTTGCTTTCTTCAGGACATGCACAGATTTCGAATACAGCTTCGGTTTTCTCTATCCATTGAGATAGAGCCAATACTCCCCCAGTCCCGCAAAAGGGAATAGGTTTTCCGTTGGTGAAGTCTTTGTAAGTGCATACCCCTGAACGGCTTTGACCTTGGCCATTTGTAAAACTGTTTGTTCCTCCCCCCGATCCGTTGTTGCTTATTTGAGCCATTGCTGCAGTTACAGCAGCGGTTACAGCAGTCTGGAACATAACGGTGTCCATAATTGGAGGAGGTGGTGGAGGTGGTGTTGAAGTTGAGTTTCTGCGTGTTGATCTACGAGGAGGCATGTTCTGGTAGAGAAAAATAAGAATGAATATTATAAGTTTCTAATGTTTTGACAATCGTGTGTTAGTTGTTATTTGTTTTGACTTTAGTTTATGGTTTCGAGGTAGGCATAGAAATTTAAAACTCGAATTTTTTTTTTTTTTTTTTTTTTTTTTTTTTGAGAGGTATATAATAAGAAATACTTCATATTCATTCATATAGGTCACACTTGAGGTGTGTTACATTACATATCTTGTTCGGGAAAAATTTGACCCTCCTAGAGGTCTCCGATTGCAGATACTAAAGGGAAATAAGGGAAAAACTTTTATCCGAGATCCTAATCTATAACAAAATTGTTGGGCATCGAACAATCTCTACTTGCGGCGTTTGGAGCTAGACTCGGCATCCGACCGTTTGACTCCCATCAGTCGCCTCTCGAGATCTGCTTGTTGTTCCTTCATTCCTCTTATTTCTGCCAGAGCCACTATCATTTGGTTCTGAAGTGTTCCCGTGTAGATTTGGGTATTTTCATGTAGTCCTTCCAAACGGCGGATGTCAGCGGCGTTACCTTGGGTAGCAGCATTGATTTCACGAACTCTGGCTGCTTGTTGGTCCGCCTGGTAGTTCTGGTTAGCTATAGCATTCACGACGACAGGAAGTGCTCGATCTGCTGAGCCTCCCCCACTGACGTTGTAAAAATCCCGACACATGCCGAATGGAGGGCGTACACCTTGTTGGCGGCTCCAGTAGTAGAGGTGGCTTCCCCAGATGGGGATGGGTCCCGGTTGATCTGGTCTGATTACGGGAGGATGAGGGATGGGAGGGTCGTACACTTCTGGCTCGGAGTCTGTCCCGCTAGAAATCTCCACGATCTCTTCGTCGACTTCGAACTCCTCTCCGACTTCGACTTCGAATTCTTCCTCGACCTCTTCTTTGATTTCCTCTGGGTCTTCCTCCGGGTCTTCTTCTATCCAACCGCCGTTGCCTTGGTTTGGGTAGTAGGGATCTCCTGGTAAATGGAACCCGGCCATTTGTCTGTACTAGGATAGATGTATGAGAACGTTATAAGAAAAGAAATTTCTATTTAGCGACTTATTATTTTTAACTATAATTTTTATTGTACAACTATTTTTAATAATACTTCTATACTATTTCAACTTGGCGAAACTAGAACAATTTTGTATTTGGTAAGTTTTCGGCTTGTTGTCCACTACGACCATTCCTCGACGTACGTTGGTCAAATCCAGGATAAATATAGTTGATCAGGCTATATTTATTCTCGACATGATTACATACCCCGAGGCTCAATCGTAGTGTCGTAACTTGCCGTAATACTTTTTAGTAAAACTTGTTATGATACGAGATTTATGCATGCTTGTAAAAATGTATATCTTTAAAAGAAAGTATTTTGTTCATGAAAATGTTTCATCAGAGGGTTTTTGGTCCCCTTTGCATTTATAGTTTGTATATCGTATGTGGTTCGATATACTTAGTTCACTATAAACAATGCTCTGATACCAATCTGTCACACCCCCAAACCAGAATGGCGGAAACATTCGGGGGTGGATGACTTCACGTAGTATCACAACCATTGAATATTGTAAAGAAAGTAACACAACCATCACATATATAATGAAAACGTATGTTGTTGCGTTATACATAATAGCAAAAGAATATTACAATGAGATGATAAATGTTCAATAATAAAACATCTTTAGTGTTTCCTTCTCCAAAAGCTGGTGGCTACCTGTATTACTGATTCCCTGAGAAATACAAGTGGTTTCGAAAAAGTGTCAACAATTAAGTTGGTGAGTTCATAAGTGTTTTGCATTGAAAAGTATGTCCTTTTTGATGGTAAATCGATGAACGAGGTTTTCAGAAAATCCAATATTTTCTATAAATGATTTGAAAAGTTTCCCGTGTTGGAGTGCATTAGTGTTTTCCATGCTTGAATAATAGTGATAACATTTGTATTAACAATAAAATGGAAAACTGAAATGCATGTATGAATCTCGTAAATCTAACTTGTTTTTATACTTTTATGTGAGTTTTATAACCATGCTATTGACAATGATGGCCTGTAACAACGTTCTTCAGGCGTTGGAACTGTTATGACATTTGTCACCCCAGGCCTGCCGGCCTAGCTGTAGCTAACAGCTTAGGTGTGGGATTGTCAATCCCGTATAGATCTATACACAAGTATCACGCTCCCCCTACAAGGGATTATGGTATATAATACAGGACTTAATAATGCATACTCGAACGTACGTGAAGTTGTCTCACATTACTAGGTATAAACAGATTTACGATGATAAAAGACTGTACTTCTTTTGAAAGCATTTCATTTGTCGAGATGTATATGTAAAATGTATGAATCACTTGAATACTATGCTCATTATAGTTTGCCAAAAGTATGTTCCCATTTGGTAATAACAACTTGGTGATACAATATCCCTTTAAAACATAAAGTTATTTTTGTATCAACACTCTATAAGAATGATATTATAAAAATAATACTTTGATTTGTAATGTACTTGTATTTCCCCCCCCCCCCTAAAACGTGAAAAGAATTGAAAAGTAGGGGTATGAACTCACTCGTTTCGAAGAGAGAGGCTAGGGTTGAGCAGAACTTCGTCTGCGGATGGTTGCGTCGTCGGGCTCTTCGGGGATCTCTGCAGCGTAAATCTTCCGTCGGGGGCTCGAGTGCGGAAACCGAGGTGAGAAAAATGGTCTCTGGAACTCAGTGGTATGGGAGAATGACTGAGAAGTTGTGAAAGTGTGCAAAAACTCGAAGCTGAACCTTTCTATTTATAGGCTGGAATTGCCTCGTACGCGGGGCGTAATTTTGGAGTACGCAGGGCGTACTCACGTACGCAGCGCGTACGTCGTTACGCTGGGCGTAATATGGCGTCATGGCTTACGACTCCTGTCTAGCTAAGCGTAGCTTGGGCGGGCCGATGGGACTCGACTCTGGGTCTAGTACGCGGGGCGTACTCCCAGAGTACGCGGGGCGTAATCCCTGCTTCCGACTTCTAAATTCCGTAACTTTCGCGTACGATCTCCGTTTTTCGCGTTCTTTATATCCACGCGTAGGTGAGATTATGCTCTACAATTTTCATTTAGACTCCGTCGGCTAGTTTTGACTTTATTTTTAATGATATATTTTTAATAGGCCGGGCCTCCTAAAGTTCGTTAAAAATTCATAGGTTCTTTATTCGACGTCGGTTTTCGTCTGTCTTTTTATTGTTTTATTACTACTGAGGAGATCTTCAACTTTCGTTTAGGTTGCGTTAGCTAAATAACACTCGATCTTCAATCCGAGTTTTTAGCCCTCTACTACTGTTACGAAACTTTGAAAATTCGTAACTTCTTCATACGAGGTCCAATTTGGGCGATCTTTTTATGTACGTTCACCTTTCAACGATATCTACGACTTTTGTTTAGATACTTAAGGCTTAAAATGCATTTTATTGAGATTCTACTTTTTACGTCAAATAATGTTTTAACGTCGCGTCGTAAATATACGAGTGGTTATAATTTCTTCAATATAACCCGATTTTGAGCGTTCTTTATGTTTTTGGAAACCCTGGCATGATATCTAATATTCGATGCATCCCAACTTAGATACTTGAGCACTTTATTTTCGAGGTTAATTTCGTTGTTTTTAGCTTTCGAGTGTTTACAATGCTTTTTGGGAAAAATAGGGTTGTCACAGTAATGTTGTTTGTATGCCTTTGCTACCTAAAGGTAGTGAACTGGAGTAAAAGCTTTTATATCTAAACACACACACACACACACACACACACACACATATATATATATATATATATATATATGATATATAACTAAGATTTCAACGACATTCGGACAAATAACAGGGCACTCTAAGTCCCCAACCAAACAAGGAACATGAAATACTGTAAGCTATCTGTCCTAAGTCCTTCAAATCTTACTTATATAAATATATCCGTATAGACATGAGTTTGACAATAATATAAGTTTAAAAGAGTTTGATAAAGGATTTAGCATTTAAAAGAATTTGAAAATATGTTTGAAAAGTAGTTTGATTGATAACACCTTTTGAAAAGTAAGAAAATCTGTTTGATTTACAGTTATTAATCACATGTGATTGATATAATAACTTATGGATTCAACTTGTATTCCCCCCCCCCCCCATAAAAGCATTTAAAATCATTTAAAAGGTTGATTAAGGGGCATGAACTCACCTGTAGAGAGTGGTTATGACGTGTGGTTGGAAGAGGATTGCAGAGTGTCAGGTGTAACCTTGAGCACACAATGATCCTAATAGACACATATAGACATGTATGTGTATGAATTTAGTGTATAGACGACTAAATAAGAAGGTTAACACCCTTACTGGCTAGGAAACTCTAAGATTTATGGGATACAATCACATATGATTGCGTAACTAGGGTATATGGCCACCCCATAGAGTTTACGGTCAAAAAGGTATGACCATTGAAGTTCACAGTCCAAGTGTTCACGGTCCTTGGAGTTTACGGTCTCAGGTGTTTACGATCATGGAGTTCACGGTCTAAGGAGATCCAACCGTAAACTCATCAAATCTTGCACAAATGATGGTTTTCAAGGGCTTCATTCAAAGGCATCGGATTCTAGGGACCATGCTTAGCCTTAGGAAGGGTAAAGGCTATAAGAACACCCTTTATAAGGGTTTACAGTCTATGAAGATTCATAGGACCGTAAACTCTTTTGTTCATGTAAAGAGTGAGGATCTTCAGTCCAAATTGAAGGATTGTAACTAGATTCATGAAAGGGAAGGTGATACTAACGGTTTTGAAGGTAAATAAGGTGTTTTCTGTCGAAAACACAACCGTGCTCTTGAGGATCTTTGATGATCTAGATAAAAATGAAATCCTTGGATGAATCAAGAGTGAAACATGGATTTGGAAGGATCTAACACACAAAGAAGGAATCACTTACTTGTTCTTGAAGATTTGGATGCAAATGTTTATGCTTTTTGAGAAAGAATCGGTTCTAAGTCTTGAAAGAGGGAAAGAATGACCGAAATGATCATCCACCATATATATATAGGGATGGATTTATAGTCACCATGACCGTAAACTCATTGGTCTTGACCGTAAACTCCCTTTTTGAGGAGGTTTACGGTTGCAGTCAGTTAAGAAATTAAGCTGATATTTCCAATCTCTTATTCCTTTGGTGTACTAGGGTTAGAACACTCAAAACAGGTTCCACACAGTGATAACTGTAAGCGAAATGAGTCTAACACTGATAACTTTGAATGTTTACACAAGTTAGAAATTTCGGGTTGTCACAGCTAAAGTCTTCAAGATCACTCTAATCTTGGATAAAATCACCTCCAAGGAAGTTCATCCTCTCATCCCAGAGTTTAGGTTTAGATCTTCACATCCTCACTCCACACATCCCATAAACCACTTAAGGTGAGCTTCATACCCCACTCTTTTCAACTTTTCACTCTTTTAGGGGAGAATACAAGTAAAGGGTCTTGTGAAATCCTAGTATATTTGCTTGTTTATGTATGTATGTCATGATTTATGTGCATAAAGTTATGAACTCCATATAATGGTTTAAGAACTCGAGAGTTTTAGCATGTCTCAAGGTTTTGAACTATATATCACAAATTATATGCTAGAAACAAAGACTAACATGTTTATGAAATATATAGATCATAAATTGTTATGTCTAGAACCAAAAGGAATTGCTTCAAGAAATTGCTTAAACAAGATGCTTAATATAGTATTTTGGAAGTGATTAAATTATGCAAGTAATAATATTTTGGGGACTATTTTCGGCCATATATATATATATATATATATATATATATATATATATATATATATATATATATATATATATATATATATATATATATATATATATATATATATATATATATATATATATATATATACATAAGGACCAATTTGGAAAAATGGGATAAAATTTAAGAATATATGTCTAATATGAGCAATTTAATGGAGCAAAAATGAAATTTTTGGATAAACAAAGGCTTTTTGAACATTACTACGAATATATGTCTAAAATGAGCAATTTAGAAGAAATGGGCTATTTTCAACTATTCACCAAGTTTTGGGCGAATTATGACACCTTTTGACAAATATGGGTCTTGTTTGATGCTTTATAAAAAGAAGGGCCATTTTTGCCAATATCGATAATATTGAATCATTTTTGATAAATATGATTCAATATGCATTTTTCAATAAACAAAACAAAACGATATACGTATTCAACGATGCACAATTAATGTTACGAAACGAAAACAATATTTATATTAAAAGAGTACACCTATTGCTATTTGTTTAATAGATAACAGATTTAAACTATTAGCACAAATATCTGTTAGTATTCTAGTCAGACGCATCTCTAAGGTACCTATATATATTTACCTATATGCGAGACATTCTTTTGGATGTTAAGCCTATGCACGTCATTGAGGAGCTTCATCTCGTCACCTGCCTGACTGCCTTCTTCAACCTTGCCTCATCAGTAGTTTAATGTGACTTCACATATGGACTCAAGAAACGACATCGTTTCCTAATGGAGAGGCGCCTTCCTGCTTATTTCTGGTGACTTGGAGGTGAATTTATTTATTGACGGTGACGTTTCCCCCAAAGTAGCTTGCCACCTCCTACATATTTGAAGTGCCGATGCAACGTGCCTTTGCTTCCATTTGTCGAGTGACCTATATTAAGAGCTCCATTCTCCACCCGATTCCCCTTTCCCGCCTCAAATAGCCAACTCACCTCTCTTTTCCCTCAAATAGCCGACTCACCTCTCAATGCGAGTTTGGTTTCGCCCTATTACTTCGCCTGGCCAGAAAATCAGAAGAAAAAGAAGCCTTCGCCTCAAAAAGAGGCAGGAGACTTCTCGGTGGGTTTTCTTTCTTGGCGTCGATGTTTCCCCCAAAACTTCTTGCCACCTACTGCTTGCTTCGAAGCGCCGATGCAACGTGCCTCGCTGCCTCTGCTTCCTTTTGTCGAGTCACCCTCTATTAAGAGCTCCAGTCACCATGTCTTATGCTTTTCAAGGTTTGATTTTTATTTCTATACAGAGTTCGTCTAATTCTTTTCTTTCTCTTCGATTTTGATGCTACTTTTCTCTCTAGACAACGCGTCGGGTGAGTCATTTCGACCTCAAATCGAAGCTATAAGATTACGTTTTTTTTGTTTGTTGGATTCTCGTTATTGGCTATCATTGTTTGAAATTATATTAATATTTAATTGTATGTATTATGGCACTAACCCCTTCTGAAACGTTAAATAGGATTCTTTTTTAATTTTGTAAAATAGGGTTCTGAGTTTGGTTAAAGAGGTCACTTGTCAATTCGATATCGCATATATGTTGCTTCTATTTCATCTATGTTTTCTTCTATTGAGAGATTAAGATATGGATGTGAAGTGCAGCTCAAAGCAATCAAATCATTCAAAGATATGCATTTCTATAATTCTATATAAGAAATCAATTATATATATAGTTTTAGTTCTTTGTCGGAGTATGTTCTAATTTACCTGAACTGGATTTTCTCTTGCATATTCATGTTTATGTTCAGTTAGGTTACCTTCATTTACATGATCCAAATTTAATGGAAATGGA
The DNA here is from genome assembly GCF_002870075.4 of Lactuca sativa. Classification (NCBI taxonomy): domain Eukaryota; kingdom Viridiplantae; phylum Streptophyta; class Magnoliopsida; order Asterales; family Asteraceae; genus Lactuca; species Lactuca sativa. The sequence goes on from NC_056624.2 coordinate 52,711,076, forward strand.
TGGGATGACTGAGGATAATCTGAAACCGATAATGGAGGTTCAAATTGTTGAACTGGGGAGGGCGAGAGGTGAGTCCTGTAAAGAGTTGTAACCAGAGTCTCCTGGAGGGAGAGCGAGAATTTTTGTATAGATCTATACGGGGTTGACACCGCACACCTTCGATGTTCACTACAGCTAGACCGACCAGTCTAGGGTGACAACTGTCTTTAATCGATCTGGGCACCTGAGAAACGCTAAGACATGCCTCCATCATATTAGTATGGTTATAATGGCTCACTAGAATATGATAATGATATTTAGAAATTTATGTAGGGCAAACCTTACAAATAAATTGGCACATTGTGTTCACTGCCCCTATGCATGGTAGTGATTGTCCACATTCGTTGTGTTGATCGTCCACTTGCATTGTGCGGATTGTCCACAATCGCCTGTTGATTTCTCTCACCTCACCAGTCTTAGGGTTTTAAGACCACCAAACGATTACACACACATAGAAAATATAGGATTTTCTGGGGCAAAACAATTTTATACAATTCCGAAAGATGATAAACAAAAACGCACATGCAAGTATACTCGATTGGAAACAAGACTTACAACTATTTTATATAAGAAAATATAGGATTTTCAAGAGAAAATGATTTTGTACAATTTCGAAAGACGATGAACTAAAACACACACACACATGCAACTATACTGGATTGGAAACAAGACTTACAACTATTTTGGGTTTCTGAACTATCACAAATTCTTATACAAAAATGCTTATGAACTGACCAACATATTTTATGTTGACGGTTTTCAAAATGACTTGCATTCTTAGGGATCTAATAAGCAGGTAATTACCATGATCGAGGACCGACGTCGCTACATTATGTTATTGCTACTCTTGTTATTTCATGTTTAACTTTTGAACATAACAAGTATTGTAAACAATGTAAGTTTGTTATTTTAATGTATTGGGTATGGATTTGCTATGTTTCATATATATTCAATTGTTATGATACTACACAATGAAGTCACCCATTTACGGACGTTTCCGCCGTCTGGCCCGGAGGTGTGACAGATGTCCGTGTTGATTGACATGATGCATCCTGTTGATGAGGCTAGATAGGAGAGAACTGTGCCCAAATGTGTTCTTCTGGGCACTTATCTCTTCATTCCTGGAGAACCTATCTCTGTTGTAATAGGATTAAGTGAATCTAGGTGACGTACCACGTCTAATTTCCATAGACGTTGTCACTGCTACACCGATTCCCATCTGTAATCCAAAGACCTCTTCAACAAGATAGCCCTCCTCATCGCTTCTATCACGGATCACAATGTATGAAACCTTCAAGGTTTGTCTTGGCGACTCTAATAAATTGAAGGATACAAAGATTGGATCCTTTTGTCACACCCTCGAACCGTAATATAAACGGTGGAAACGTTCGGAGGTGGATGACGTCATGCGTAGTATCACAACAATTGCATCATAGTAATCAATGTAAACACAACAATTACATTATAATATGAGTATTTACATTTGTTGTTTGGTACAGGATTGTATATATATATATATATATATATATATATATATATCAAAAGTAACAAAAGATAAAGACGGGACTCCAAAATGCTCCGTCTTCTCCAAAAGCTGGCAAGAGTACCTGTCTAGTGTTGTCCTGAGAATACAAGCGATTTTGAAAACATACCAGCATAAAGCTAGTGACTTCATAAGCATGTTTTTATAACAAAAACTAGTCACTAAATTTGTATGAATGATTGATTTTCATTATGTGTAAAGTATGATTTGTAATCGAAACCCTCGGTACCACCAGTATGTAAAGTATGTTCCGTTTGAAAACCCTGGCTACCACCAGTATGTATATTAGTCTTATTATCTAAAATAAAACCAAATGATATATCCCTGGAATACCCTCCAATGTAGTATGTAGGTAGTTTTATTAATTAAAATAAAACTATTGAAGAATGATATTCCCGTAAACAAAGGTTAGTTTATACTATTGTGAGTTCGTATAGCCATGCTAATATGACTGATGACCTCTGCGACGTTTCTTCAGGTGTCGTATGTTATGAAATTTGTAATCCCAGGCATGCCTGCCTAACTGTAGCTAATAGTTCAGGTGTGGGATTGTCGGTCCCGAATAGATCTATTCACAAATGTAACATCCGGATTCCCATGTATATTATTTTATTCCTTTATTTTTGGAGGTTCGGAGGGGACTCGGCGAGTTGGTGCTTAGACTCGCCGAGTATGGTCGCGGATTCTTATCCGGTTTCACAGCTGGACTCGGCGAGTCCATGCTGTTTAATGAAACCCTAATTTCCTGGGTTTGAGACCTATTTAAAGGCCCTTAGGGCCGTCTATTGCAGCTACCAAACCCCAGAGAGAAACCCTAAGAGATCTAGAGCGTTTGTGAGGGAGGAGAGGCCATTTTTGATCATTTTGTTGGTGTAATTGCAAGAAGGAGGTGACCAAAGCAAGAGGAGGCTGAAGGGGGTGCAATTCTGGTGATTTCAGAGTTCAGAGACTTCATCTTGAGGTATTTATTCAGACCTTCTTCAGATTTGGTGTTGATTTTTAGAGTTAGGGTTTTCTAACCCCTTTAGAGGATGGATATGTGGAGCAATTGGTCCTTTCTTGAGTTTATGCTTTGGATCTGGACTCAAAGAGGTCTAGAGACCTTAACCCTTGGAGCTTTATGGGTTATTTTCGGAGCCATGAACTTAGGAGGTTATT